>NC_041713.1:9312682-9517458 GCF_900700375.1 Denticeps clupeoides | reverse complement strand
CGATGCCTCGCGATTCACTAAACTGCTGCTTAAGCTGCCTGACCTGCGCACTCTGAACAACATGCACTCAGAGAAGCTGCTGTCCTTCCGCATTGACGCATGAGACCAACGCCGTGCCCAACACCAGCTGACTGAATCAGCACCACCATAGGTGGATGCACTTTCTTTTTTTTCTTTTTTTTTTTTTTTTTAGGTGCCCAGCACCATTTGTCTGCTAGCTGGGCTGTTTCACCCTGTCATCCCAGAACGAAAAGACTTCTGAAGGGGTGACATTAAATGACCCTAACCCTAATGTCCAAAAAGCCTATGAACAGTTAAGCTGGCATCAACAGTCATTTATAGTCGGCAAACTGCCAATGCATTAGTGGTCCGGTTCACACACTGTACACCTCTGCCTCTGTGATGTGGGGGTGCAGTCATGATCATTATGAAACACAATCTGTAGGTGGTAATGCAATCCTACCTGGGTTTTTTTAATACTAGTAGTAAGAATTTTAAAACAAAAGAACCAGCACTGATAACACCCTATGCTTTACCATATCTGCCAGGTTCTGGGGTTCTCCGGGAAGCTGCTATATGCACACAACACTCATTTCTTCTATGATTTACCAGCCATGTACATACCAGCATATGTAACATGTATTCAGTCCAACATGCACACTTCACCACAACCCTGTGACTTTGTAAGAAGCATATATGTATATAAAAACCAATACTTGAACATTTTTAAACATGTATAATGTGTACATATATATATATTTTGTTGTTAATGTTAAGAAGGAATGCTCAAGGTGCAAAAATTATCATGTGGGCATAAATGTTTAATATTCAGAAAGTCTGTATGCATATGTTTTTCAGATGTTATAAAGGCATTTAAGAAATGCTATTTGGAATGTGTGTATCCTTTTGCCTTTTATAAACAATTGCTGTGTTTTACTTCTGTCCGGCACTGGCTTGTAAGAATGTCACCTTGGGCCCAACACGGGGACACGGGGCACCGGAGTACAAAGGAATTTGCTATTTCCTTCCTCTGGCATCCCCTGATGTAGAAATAAATAGCAAAGTTCTAATATTGTCAAATATGACACAAACAATAATTACAAATGATGAAGACAGGGGTCCAGTTTATATGGTCAACTGTTTGGATTTGGCTTTAATGATAAAAGCCTAGTATGAATATGTAGTTGGACATGTAATTATGTGGTAATTCTTGTATGATGGACAAAATAGGGTTGAGGTACAAGAGAGCAAACTGTCATTTTCAATGTAAAAAATAAATATATATATATATATGAAAAATAGCAGCATGTACTCTGCAAATACAAAATGTCTATTTTCCTATGGCACCTCTGTAAGTGTACACTTTATTCATTTGTACAAAAACAAATAAATACTGTGGAATCATGCATGTGTTGTGTCTTCATATTGCAAACCACTCAGACTTACATGAATCACGTCATTACAATGGTTTGTAACATGAAATAATAGCCACGTTGACATTTTTAGACTGTAAATCTAAATACACTTCCAAAGCAACAGCAAAAGAGAAGTGTCCCACAAGCAGTCAATTAATCCAGAGGAGACAGTCTATAAAAGAGTGGCATTAACCATAATAATTATTATATTCATGGAAAAATGGTGACTGCTCAAAACACACCTGGTCATTAAAGCATCCCCATACCTACAACTGGGATCAGAAAAGTGCACCCACAGGCACAGCACAAAGAAGTGGGTCAAGCTGCCCTTGTAACCCAACTTTTTACAGCTTCTCTATTGGTCCGGTCAGCAGGGGCCCCTCCATCCAAAGAGCCAATCAGAATAGAGCAGACATAAAGCTGAGGCCTGAATGAGCATCCAGTGTTATGACTGAATGAGAATGGAAGAGAGGAGGCGACCGCATCCAGAGGTGGCACGTAACCACGACACTGCTGTTTTTTTTCTCTTTTAAACTGGATTAAAGATTTATTAAAAACTTTATCCACTGAGGGTAAGACAATGGAGGATTGTTTTCCGAACTTTTCTAGGCTAAATTCACACAGTATTCCGGGTCCTCGTGTTATCTAACCTTGTTATGTCACTGGCTTCACGGCATGCAAGAGTCCCGGGGAACGTATGCACCTACTGCCACCTAGTGGCCTGCCTGCGTAACTACATCAGAGTTGCCAACGAACATAAAAGAACTTCCATCACGAAATACATTTCAAAGGTGGCATCTTGCATTTGATGTAGAAGAGTACTAGACAATACGAGTAGAAATAAAAGTGGTTTTATTGACACATAAATGAAAGAAAGTGACAGACAAAACAAGGAGTATCAATGACAGAAACTATACACACACAGTCCCCTTAAACATTTGGGCAGGAGGAAAGATACTCCAGCCAGTCAGACAGAGTGGGGTTTGTTTTGGGTGGCTAGAAAATGCAGAAAGACAAAAGTTACTTAAAGCTGCCACACACATTATAATCCACATTTTGGCATAATTATCATCCTTAATACATTTCAGTACAGGCTTATAAATATGCACAATGTATTGTTTTGCTAATGTATTGTATTGGACTTTATGAAATCAATTGCTTGCTAATGTATAATCATCTGGAGACATGCTGTGGTACTTGCCTGTAAAGCAGAAATGTCAGTCAGGCTGCCATCCTTGAGCACAGATAGCAAAGTGACATGTCCGCTGGAAGGGTACCCTTCACCCACCTCCAGATGGCACACAACAGACGCAGACTTGAGAAACACCAGCAGCTTCTGTGCAGGTCGCCAGTCTATGGCAAACCTGCAAAAACATGCAAAAACTGATAATTGCAGTAAACCATAATCTTGTTATACAACCAACAGTTGCTAAATTCCTTGACAGTAACAATAATATTTTACTTTGTCCTGACTTGAAGACTAAGACATGGCCATTAGGGAACTTATGCACAACCAGATGCAAGATGAAGCCACTCAGATAAGCCCTGTTATTTATACCAAACACCCAGATCCTGGTAATAAGCTTCTGAAAAGATGTCCCAGCAGGGTCACCACAGCCACCAGCACCATAATGGCTGAAGCTTCAGGGATCTTCAAATGGACTGCACTGTCCAGTACCTCCAAACATGGACAGATGCTCTATACTGCTTTTTGGACTTTTCCACCACTACACCTGTTGGACTTTTTTCTTTTCTTTTTTTCATCACCAACCCTGCACTGACACCAATTGCAGGCTCACTCTAACCTGGAAGGGGATCCCTCTCTGTTTCACTTGTTCCCAAGGTCCCAAGGTTTTTTTTAATCTCTCCAAGGGTTTTTCCTTCTTTTTTTTTTGCAGAAGGGTCAAGCGTGGGGGATGTCAAATGAAGGGCCTGTCAAATCCCATTGAGACATTCTGTATGTGGTTTTGGGCTTGAGGGAAACAAGCCTTGCTCTTTACTGCTTGTAATAGTTTAATCAGTACTGCATACCTGGAGTGCAGAGACTGGATTTCAGCCAACTTTTCGCCCTGGCTGACATAATGCTGCATGACCTCTAACAGCGTGGCGCTGAACTGGTGCATATGACCCTCAAGAGACTCCTCCTCAAACCCTGTTGTGCCCTGAAACACCTAAGTGTTGGGTGAGAGCACAGAACAAAAATTAAGATTCAGTCCACTGTTATGGTAGCATTTTCTTAAAAGTCTAACATGAACATCTGTCAAAGGGCAAAAATATTAGTGATAATATTTTGTGACATAAAACATTTTTGTGTATATATATATATATATATATATATATACACACACACACACACACACACACACACACACACATATGTGTGTGTGTGTGTGTGTATAATTGAACATTGGTGTCACCTGCAAGTGGAAGCGTTCATTGGGGCTGGTGGTAACAATGACACGCAGGGGCTCCAATTGTCCAGCCGGTTTCATCTCCACACAAAGCTCTGAAGGGCTCACACACACCACCTTGTACTGCATAAGGCCTTCAGTTCCTTCAATATATTCCAACAGTCTATAGTCAAAACAAGAAATAAACAAAACCGTGTTTGCAGGGTTACTTTTTTCTTTAGAAAATCCAGTGTTATGAAGTAAATGAACACACTGCATCACACAAAATGCTAATCTTGCACTGTGATGGGTTGATTTGGACTCAGGGGGTCCCGGTATGTCATTATGGTACCTCCTGGTCTTATTTGCCCCATTTACCAGTTACATGGTAATGTCAATGCTCTTTTATCCAACCGAATGATGTTGCTTAGCAACAGCACCAACAGCTACACTATACACAGAACTGTACAAAACCAACACCAACCTAAAATGTGTTTAAAATGTTATTATTGTGTGAGTAGTATGCAAACATTACAATTTGACAATGAGCTTTTAGAACATCTCAAGGGTCTCACTTGTCTCTTAGTGATGAGAAGTTATCCAGGCTTGATAAAATCACATCAGTCTCCTCAGTCATCTGTTTGATCTGTCGGTCACAGAGGCGCAAAGCATTACGGGCCTTCTGCAGTGAGTCATCCAGCTGTAGGCTCATCTGTGTCTGTGCAACAGAGAAAGAACGTCAGATGTGATCCTGTCAATGCGTAAAAATCTGGATTTAGCATTCAAGCCCTGCTGTAAAGAGTTTTCACACTTTACCTGAAATGCCTGGTTCTTTTTCTTCCTAATCCTCTGCTTCAGTTTGCTCTCCTCCTTCTTTTAAAGGGTACGCAAACACCACACCACATGAAACCCAACATTTTCTTTCACAACAAACCACTGCAGACATTGTTAAAAACAACTATAAGATTAGATTAGATCACATAACCATACCTTCTTCTCCAGGGAATGAATCAGCCCCTGAAGTTTCTGTTGTTTGTTCTGCAGCAGGTATATACGATCCTGCAGGGCACTGATCAGAATCTCCACCTGCCCCAGTCCCTGCTCATACTGCTTCTTCAATTCTTTCCATTGCTTACGAGCATTACTGTCTAAAGAGAAACAACAGAGGTCGCAACATTTACAGAATCATCTAAAACCTGGGCTCCCAGCTTCTTCCAATACCTTGAACATTCATCCCTTAACAAGGAGCTTATCGAGGCTCAATTATGCATTTAATTATGCAATTTTAAAAAGATACATCACTCTCACTCTATGATTAGTGGAAATAATGATTGTTTTAGCTCTTATGTAATATCAATCATATTATATAAAGTGGTTACAATAACTTCAGGCTCATTATTTGAAAACCCACTAGTGAATATCTTGAGGGAAATCTTGTTTTCTCCATATGTGCACATGTAAAAGGTACTGAAAGTCCATATTCCACATGTAAAACACTGTACGACTGATACATCAGTCTGCCTGCGTGACTGTCTGTGATAGAAAGACTTGCCTGGGTTTCTGGTTTGAGAGTCGCTGAGGAGCTGCCCTGGGGACTTCAGCTCTGTCAAAAATGCAATCATGTCATCCAGCATGCACAGCTGCTGACACATAAGCTTCTGCTTTCTTCTGCAGTCCTGCACATACAGAGATGCACCACTGAGGTCAGGGAGGCTTTTAAATCACCAAAAGACTCAAACCACAGCAAAACATTTACATTACCATCAAGTAAGGCACCATTAGCTCTCCCTCTCCTCTTCCTGAATATCTGTCACGCTGCATGTTAACTTGTTAGGATCACTTCTTTCCAACCAACCTACGTCAGGACACAGGAAGAAACCACGCCAGGTTGACACTTGATTGTTTTGTCCAAACCCAGCCGACCATCCACTTGCAGAATAATGACTATTAGCTATAGCTGACTAATTCAGAATTGGTATTTATTTCAACGGCAACGTATCGTATTATATTAGATTAAGTTTATCTTTCTAGAGTCGCACATTTTTTTGCATGCCTTGTAGCATTAGCATCACTGCAGTAAGAAAAAAAAAAAAACATCGGTCACTCATTTAAGATGACTAGACACACAGATATCTCAAACATTTATTTAATCTGTTTGTTTGTATATTAATATATGAATGTTACCACATATTACTATAGCGGACCATCTTATTACTTACGAGCGAGCAACGTCGGTCTCCATTTCTACTTTTGAAAACAGGCCGCCGAACGCTGATTGGTGAGATCTAGACCAATCAGCCAGTAGCTTTTGCATCACGTGTTACGTGACGTAGACACCGTTCTTTTTACAATCGGTGACCGGGAGATGTCGCCATTCTCAATCAAAATTTATTAGGCCCTGTGCACTGTGTATGCAAGAACCGCGAAATGCTATACATTTAAAAACCAAGCAGTGTTTTCTGACGTTTTTGCTCCAGACTGACACGTGTTTTTAATGGCCTTATAATGAAGGTGTGGCTTATAAGCAGTGTGGCTTCCATAAATTCATGCTTCCAATACCAGTCCATAGAAACTATATGGTTTGGGCCTGGCCAGTACTTTGATAGGAGACCACCTTGCATCCTGTGGACCAGCATTTCTACTTAAAGCTAGTGATACACTTTTATTTTTTTTGATAATAAAAAAAAAATACAACTAATAATAATTCATAATAATCTAAATGGGTCAACTTGCCAATATGTAGTCAGCTTAGCTGGCCTGTACTTTTTGAAGGAACATTCACATTTGTGGCATTTAGCAGAAGCCCTTATCCGCAGCAACTTACAACAGTGGGGTAGTAGACTAGTAGGTAACACACTCATCTATGGACCAGAAGACCACTTCCATAGGTTTAAACCTGACTTAGTACCATTGTGTTCCTTAGTTCCCTGTGACTACTGATAGTAATTTGCATGGGATAAGGGCATCCGATATATGCTGTAAATGTATTTGGTCAAGATTTCATATTATGAATTCAGCAATATCTTATCACAAGTAATTATCAACAAGGCTGTGGTGGTCTAGTGGTTTAAGGAAGCGGGCCCATACTCAGAACGTTGCCGAATCCCGATCTGCCAAGGTGCCACTGAAGTGCAACCGCGCAAAGCACCATCCCCACACACTGCCCCCTCGGGCGCCTGTCATGCCTGCCCACTGGTCACTAAGGGTGATGGGTTAAATTCAGAGGACACATTTCACTGTGTGCACCATATGCTTTGCTGCTGTGTATCACAATGACAATCAATTCACTTAACTTTTTAACAAGAACTCTATTCAAACACAAAATGAACACCCTGGAAAAAAAATTAAAAAATCCACAAAACTGGTCTATGCTTTCAAATTCATTTTCGATCAAGAATGAACAGATCAGAATAATGAAAGAAAGAGTCACAATAACACATTCCGCTTTTCTCATCTTTTAATATCACATTCATGTCTATGCTCTGTATTGTTTACAAGGAGTTTAAAACAAGTGTTGATGAACTAAAGGAAAATCAGGCAGGCAGAAAGTAAAAAGTTGAAAGTCCAGGCATGGGGCTGTGCGCTCAGGAGCTGTGAGGGGACGGGAAAAATGTGTATGATATAGATCCCCCCTCCAAATCCCCCTCATCCCAAAGTTTGTTTCAGCCAGCTACACAAGACCTTTAGCTCCAAATGAATAATTAAAAGATAAAAAATAAAAATGAGATTGCTTTTTGACATCATGCTGCTCTTGAAATGCCTCACAGAGTGTTATGTTTATGCACTTCACAAAGATAAAGAGTGAGAGAGAGAATTCTAATTCATCCAAAACACAAGAGATACAATCCTATGTCATTTTAAAAAGCAATCTGAGAATAAAAAATAAAATAAAATAAAATAAAAAGACGATTTTGAGGTTAAAAACATACGTCTACTGAAGAACAAAACTGGATAATGAAATTTAAATTTTATCCTTTATCCCTCCCACCCCCATTTCACACAACTTTTTTATTTTATAAGCTATTGATGGAGGAAAAAAAAAAAATCTTTGGAAGAAGTAAAAGTTTCTCTTTTAATAAACTATCCACTACAGTATATTGAGATGCTGCTACCCACTTGCTTATTAATAATTTTATTTTTCAGGAGCATTTAGATTTTTTTTTTACATTTTTGTGTCCTTTTCTATTTTAGCATTGCCCTGTTTCTCGAAGAGGTAGATCAACAAAAAATTACATGATTACAGGTTTTTGTGCCCATTTATTCAGGAAATGAGGACAAAGGAAATAATTATGGGGAGATATTTGTGGGGGGGTCAAAGTGTAAGTGTAGAAAAAAAAGGGGTAATTTTTAAGGGAGGAGAGTGGTTGGGGACGGGATTAAGAGGTCATGAGGATCCCTGCCAATTGTTTTTTTGGGCTGGGGCAGAGGGCCTGTTAAGGAAGATGGAACAGGCACAGACATTATTTGATCAACTGAGGTATTCAAGGATTAGTTGAGGGACACCCATAGCTTATTCCTCCCTACAGGGGGTATGCAGTACTAAACTCCAGTGTGAGTACGGGGGATGTTTTCACACGCAGGTGGTTTCATTTAGCACCAGCATACAACAGTGCCTCTTCTTCTTCTGTTTGGGTTCCTCACATTGCTCCCATCCTCAAAGATCCCCGCCTAGTTCTTTTTTTTTTTTTTTATTTCAGCACGCCCGGACTTGCTACAAAATCCCACCCCAAGAAAACTCACCCCTTCTTAAGCAGCACCCCCTTCCTTCATCACCCCTCCCCTGAAGTCCATCCTCATTGCTTCATATTAATAGTCAACTCTAAGCCAGAGAGGTAAAGTCAACCCAAAGTTAAAAATGAAAGATATGGGAAAAAAATAAAATAAATGTAACATGCACTGTCACTGTTGTCTGGTTTTATATAAACAATCTTATGGCTAAGTCTTGAGGTAGCGTTCCTAGTTATGTGAGGTTTATTCGTCCGTGTAGCACCCAATATCTTCCTCGAGTTTAGGCCAGAGTCGAATGCCGATGCTTTCCATCTGATATAAACATGCACCGATGAGGTTGAGGTGGACTCTGTTGTCTATGTGCTGAACTATGTGCTGAAATTAGTGGAGTAATAATCATGTTTTTTCTTTTCTTTTCCTACCCAGCAGAAGAACCTTCCTTGCCAGGCTGTGAACAGTCATTATGACACATGCCACATAATTGCATAAGAAAGACAAAAAAGGTGTATATAAAATAAAAAAAAAAAAAAAAACAGAGCGATTCTGTAGCGCTCAGGGTAAGACTGGGCCACAGTGATCAAAATCAGAGGCCCGAATCGGCTCTGTATCCACAGACACGAGCACAAAAAAGTTCTTATCGGACCTCCCAAAAGAAGCTCTGTTTGGCACAGGTTAAACTGCTCGTTGTTAGTATTTTCGACTGATTTAGTAGCTGTTGAGATCTGTGCATTAAACGTAAAATCAATAAAATAACCCAAGAACCCAAGCTAAAGCAACCATTTCGGGGAAATAATAAAAACTAGAAACGACCGAACAGAAGTCAGAAAACGGACACAAACAAGCCAGCGTAAGAGAGGGTGTATTCCAAAACAGGTGAAAAAATGTCCTTATATATATATATAAAACAAAAAATGCTCACAACCCCAGAAACCAAAACAAAAAGAGAGATGGGTGAGAGGGTGGAATATGGGTTAAAACGGAGAATGACGTGAAGGCAAAACGGGAAGAGTGGATTCCATCACAAGAGCTGTTATAAGGGACACAAATATGTATATTGCTCATATTAATCCTCTCTTCATCCCAATTCTCCTCAAAACAAACGAAAAAAATGTTCACATGTTCCTCTCCTCTCGTTTCTCCCGTTTAAACAAATTGCCAAAAAAAAAAAACCCTCTCTGTATTTTGATTCCTTTCCTACTTTGCATCAAAGTTCCTGGAGATTTACAATTCATTTTAGTCAACTTCTATTTCCCTACTACTAATGAAACAGTATGCAACCAGATGTCATGTCCAAATAAAAGCTTGCTGTTAAAACAAATTAATAAAGTTGCTGCAGTCTGAACAAACCAAAAGCACGCCTTGGCATCTATAGATCCTCTTTGCGTCGTTTCCCATGTGAGGGGCTGGGCAGTGTGTTTGTCTCGGAGGAAAGCGCAAAAGGCAACAGGGCTTAAAAAAAAAATGAAAATAATAAAAATAATAAAACAGCAGGTGTCTCCTGAGACGATTTTGGGAAGCAGAATCAGGATGGCAGATTTCGGGAGCATTTTCGCAATGAGAAGCAATGTTAGTGTGAAATACAAAAGGAGGCGATCTGGCAGTGTCAGTCTATAGTCACACCATGTTAACTCTCAAAAAATCTGTATGTTATCCAACTGCCCCCTCCCCAATATACCTCAAAAATACAAAATGTTACATATTTTTTTCCTGATTGCTTTCTTTCACATTGTATTCACAGGTTAAATCTGTTACGAATTCATGTGATTCTTGCTATTTTTTGCTCCATGTGTCAGAGAATAACATCTCCTTCTACTTTTTCTGCTTAAAAAAAAAACAAAACAAAAAAAATACCCCATATCACTAACCCCAGCAAAATGTATTTTCTTATACAACCCCCCCAAAAAAGCCTCTCACACACACACACACACACACACACACACTCAATTCAAACAGCAGGGAAGGATTCAGAGGGCTGAGGCTGGGCCAATATCGTTGGAATGGGGTCTGTCATATCTCCGTTGTATGATGTCCTACGTAAGGCTCAACACATTGAAGTCATGTGAAACGTGTGACCATATAAACAGCTATAATGAAGCAGCAATATCTAGAGTGGGTTCCACAAAGCAAGATTTCCAGGTTAGTTGGACAACTCAAGCTTAAAGATGAGACTTTTTTTCCAGTTGGATTGTTCTTTTAGTTTAAAAAAAAATAATAAAAATCTTGCTTGTATCGCTCCAGCATTTGTCTGTGCAGTTAGAGACATCGGGAGGATTGGGCCAGGTGGCGCTACTTCACGGAGAGGCCACTCGCCCATTGGCCAGGGCGGAGAACCAAATCAGCTCTAAGCTCGCCCCAGCAGGAACCAGAGGGTCGCTCCATGTCTGAAACTGACCACAAGCGACAGCCCCCAACAGACCCTGAAGCCACCTCTGGTTCTAATGAAATGGGGACTGTTCATACACACGTACACACAACAAAAGGAAAAAAAAAAAAATACCAAAAGCAACAAGACAAAAAAACAAAAAACAAAAAAAAAAACTTTGTCTTAAAAAAATAAAATATTCAGGACTATCAGCTCTTATATAAAACACCAGCAAGCAAACAAAGAAAAAAAAGAAAGAAAAAAGGAATACTGAGGTAACAATACCCTGAGGTAGGTTTTTCTTTCTTTTAATTTCATTTCTCTCTAATTTGTTCTAGTAACAGTGAAGAGGACCGGGATCCGGCAGCCTCACCGGCAGACTCTGGGCGAAATGGGAGACAGAGAGAGGGGAAGGCAATTTCTCCTGCCTGCTCTTGACCTCTGTCCTATGAAGGGTGATTGGAGGTAGCAAGATAGCAGAGTTTGGCCCTCAACCTCCTCCTCCTCAAAAAACAAAACACACGCCTTGATTTCTGTTGAAGGCTCATAAACAGCGTGAGACTGTTCGTAAATGATTAGCCAAGCTCTGCCCTCTACATGCCATCGCTTCACGCCCTCTTTTCTCAGTCCTTATGGGGCTGGGTTAACTCACATATCATATATATATAATATATATAAAATATGCCATTTGGACACAGGCCGCACACCAGCGAGCATCGCTGGCAGGTTTTGGGTCGTGGCTGACTGGGATGCCGTGTTCACGCCACGTAGCTGTTACCCTGCAATAGAACTGCAGGGCCAGCCACGGCCTGTGCGCTTACTGTACTCTCACTGCCCAGACCGTCCAACAAGCCTACTGACATGAGAAGGAAAGACCACCTTCTCGAGAGAAAAAAAAAAAAAAATCACTTCTAAAGGGCTGCGGACGGTCATGCGCAGTATCTCAAACTCATATTTATGAAGATTATATTTACAACCTCATTGTTTTCTCCTTTTGGATTTTTTTTGTTGTTGTTCTTCTTCAACCCTTATGGCTTATACGCCACATGGGACAACAAGAGCAGTGTTAACAACTGCAGCCCCTATGCTGTTCTCCTACTGGCTGGCACAGGTCACCTGATCGGTGGGCCCCCCCTGTGCACATGCCAGTGCAATTGATTCCCTCACTCCCATTCTCCCAGTTCCGCAGCACTGCATTTTCATTAATAATACCTCTGAATAAACATTTCTATACATATATATCTCTATTTTTTCTCTTAAAAAAACACCCTTAAAATATCTGAATGACTGGAGATGGCTGGGGCCAAGGCAGAGATGTCATGAGCATGGAGGACTCTGGGTAGTGTGCATACACTCTGAGACTAGACTCGTCCTCAAATGCAGATCCTGGATCAGGCTCCCCAGCTCCACTCCTAATCTTTAGTACAATACGAAATAAGGCAAATCTGCCCCAGTGCCTGCAGTTAGGGGAAGCTTCTTCTGTATTTTCATAAGGCACACCCCTCTCCCCCATCCTAAAGCCCTGCGATCCCCAGTCACTCATTCAGGCCTGGCATCTGGTCTCTGTTTTTTTTTAATTCTAAGTTTACTTCTATTTTTTTTTTTTTTTTTTTTTTTCATCTAAACGTTGCCGTCTCTCAGGCATTTTCCCTCTCTCCATTTGATGCTTCTTTCTCCCTGTCTATCGCTGGGTCTGTGTGTCGCCATCTCGATCTGTCCATTCGTTCGTTCGTTCGTCTGTCTGTCTGTCCGTCCATGCAAAGGCTGCAATCCCCTCCCGGTCATTTTACTTCCTCCTGGCGGGCTGGGGCTCCTGTGCTACTCCCTGCGGACCCCCCACATCGTACATTCTCTGTGGCTGGGGTCCCGGGGGTCCTCCCACACCCCCTTTCTGCTGCTGTTTGACTTGGGTTAGAATGTCCCTGATCTTCCTCTGTGCCAGCTGAGAGAGAGAGAGAGGGACAAAAAAATATTAGTTTTTTCTTCCGTAGTTCTAGGAATAACATAAGAATCAATGTCAGTGATTCTGATTCACCTACACTATCAGTGAAACGTTTTGACATATTGAATGCTAAAAACATATTCTCACCACAGGAACTGTTTCAGGGCTTTTAGAAAAGCATCCCTGTTGTCTCACTGTGGTTGACAGAAGTGTAAAATGTAATCAAAGAAAACTTCAATGCTTTGAAAAGTCTAATATCTGTAAAGTTGTGTTTAAATGTTTTTGTAATACATGATCTCAGATATTTGATTATCTCAGATATTTGATAGTTTTGAGGGTTCCGTTTTGCCCTAAGATTTTGTCCAAAAAAGTACTCACAAATGAATAAACCTTTCACCAGTATTATGTCCAAAATTCAAATTAGAGGAGGTTGACCTTTAATTAAGCAAGCCACTACAGACTTGCCTGCAAAAAGGATTTGGAAGGTGAAATAACTTATCCTAGGCAGAAAACGCAATAGGGAGATATCACACCTGGCTTGCGTAGAAGTGGCCAATGATCTTGACAATGACCTGGTCCTGTTCGTCTGGGGTTTGCTCACGAGGAACAACCACCTCTGCAGCGGTGAGGTTCTGCAGCTCGTTCACCTAGAAGGCATAAACCGCTAAGTAACAGTACTCTACTATCCATGTAAACCAGTTCAACACTAACTAAATTAAATATATTTTTTAATTTAATTACATTTGATTAATTAAAACGCATGCTTGTGTTTGCTAATTGGATATTTCAAATTGCATGTTAAATCAAAAGGTGTAAAGTGCTATTGTTGCACGTTTTATTACATTGTTACATATAGTGTTCAGCTCTTGCTGCTGAGGTGTTACTAGTGTCATTAAATTAATCCAGAATCCATGTGAAAACATGAACAAATCATGTACATGCTGAAACAAAATTGATTTTTATCTATACTATTTGACAATGTTCAATCCACATGAGAAACGGCATTCAGACAAGATCCAATCACCATGGCGAAAAGTGATTTTAATACCAAGGGTAATGACAGACTGCATAGATTGCATTTTTCATTATCCAGATACCTATCTCAAGCTAACATGATGTGCAAAATGTGCCAGTAAGATTCATGCTATGTACCGTTTTGCCTCCTTTGCCGATAACTCTGCCGGCAGCAGCAGCTGCCACCTTTATGTGTGTTTCCAACTTTACTTCCTCCTTTGGGCCAAAGAAGTTCTCCTCTTTCAGTTTGCCATAGATCCTTCCCTGAGCCTAAGTGTAGAGGAGAGATAACGGTTGTTTGAAAGCTCAATCATTCTTTTCATATATAATGAATGACAATTATGTAAAATGTACTAGAATTCTATTATTTGCATGAATAGAATTTATTTATATCTTATGGCCTGACACTATTCTCTTCAATGGGGGCCATACCTTGAACTGAGCCTCCGGAGGTCCTGTCACAATGACCATGCGCATTTTGGAGTCAGGTGACTCTGCTGGTGCAATCTGAAAACAAACTAAAGAGTTTAGTTTCATGCAGGGGAGGGTTCCCAGTGGCTATGCTGTAATAGATTCTGACAGAATTATGTTATACCATATGGGCACATCAACAGTGAGACCCTCAGTTGATCAAAAAGAACATCTCATCAATCCTAATGCATAGGGCGTGCTATAGCTTTACATGTATATGGTAGTTCTGTAAAAACCCAACCTTAATGGAGGCTCCAGCAAAACGGCTGAGCTGCTTTATGTGCTGTCCCTTCTTCCCAATGATTGCTCCAACTGCTTGGGCTGGTATGTACACATGGACAGTCTCCTGCTCAGGAGCCTAAAGAAACAACATGAATGTCTCTTAAATGGCACAATGCAATGCTATTTAGATGTTCATATAGAAATGTATTCATTGGTACCTTATATTAAAGACAAACAACATCCATAATTTGCAGTGTACAATCAGCAGCAATGTGAATATTGGTTTGGGATAACAATTTGCTGTATGTTGTATATGAGTGTATTAAAACAGTCATGAGTGTGGCTGGCATGAGAGAATCCTTAAGTTTTGGTCACATGCTTGAAATCTGTGCTAAATTTGTAGGTGGCATTCCTGTTCTTTTCTGGGTGCAGAGAGCTTGATCCCTATGGTCACCTGTGCTCATCAAACTCATGACAGAATGTCACTTTAATCCAGTCAATTTTCCAGTAAGACTAGAGTACTTACCCCAAATGATCCATAGGGGGTGCCAATAGCAGGGTTCCCAGGAGGTGGTGGGGGCATAGAGGAAGAAGGAGGGAAAAGACCCAGTGCTCCAAGGTTCAGCCCAGGAATTAGATGAGTCTGTTGCTAACAGAGACGCATAGAGAGGAGTCAGTATGCAATAAATAATTTCTCCCAAAAAGATATCTGACAAATGTAAATGAATGGTGTAAATACTACAGTTTCCATGAACCTGAGAGATGTGTGAAACGATGTGTGATTGGATGCTCACCTTAGATAAAGTGAGACTTGCATTCAGAAACATACATGTACAGACATCTCTCTTACATCCACTTTTCCTTACTAAAACCACCATGCAGACAAGCAGGAGCATGCGATGAGACAGGACAGCGCAACTCACATTCATGGCAGCGATGTCGTTGTCATAAGCCTCGCGCACTTTCTTCATAATCTCTTGCTCAGCAAGACAGCAGGCCTCTATCTGGCCCTTCACCGTTATCGTCCTCTCTGGGTTGTAGAGAGTCAGGTCCTGGAGACTGAAGCAGAACACACAAAGGTGGTAGAACAAAGAAGAGGAAATGTTAAAAGAAGGCAAACGAGGAACTATAGTTCCTAATAATATACAACGGTTAATCAAAGCACACTGCTCCAGCTCTTCCAATATAATCACAACACAGGAGAAGACAGATAGCATTGGGATGCTTCATCCAATGAGACGCTTGTGTCTCTGCCAATATGCCCTCAGAGAATCATAAATAAATCAGAATAAAAAAAATGCCCCCAGACCTGACTGCCAGTCAAATTATTATATTTAAGTATCAATACCAGTGCTAATTGACATCAAAATAGACACAAAAGTTTTGATTATTACATGAGAATGAATTTTTGACAACATTAAGTAGATAGGAAGGCTGTTTCCCTTTGGAGAGAAAGACCTGAAAAATGTTACTTTTTAGCGAATTTTCAGTAATTATTGAATCTATTTACAATATTTAATGTATGTGTGTGTGTGTGTTTGTTTAGTAGTTCTACTCACGGAGAGATGGTGATCTTTGTGTCCGTATCCTGCTCAACCTTCTTCAAGTTACGTCCCTCCTTCCCAATCAGCCGACCCACAAAATTGTTATGTGCCAGAATTTTCAGCGGCACTTCATCTGCCCTGTAACACACACACACAGTAGTGTGTGTTATTCATGTCCAGTGTTCATGTCCTTCTCTAACATACTTGTGAAAAGTACATTGTACCTATGTCAATTAAATCGATTGTTTGACATGAACAATAGGTACATTTCAAATGGGTATTTTGTCATGCTGCAAAATAATGTTCCATGTTCTCAGAGGCCTTTTGCCTATTTCACTTCCACTGAACCCACAAAAGCCATACAAAATATATACCAAACACTGTCCCCCCCAGTCACGCCTGTATGATCACATATGCAGACTTCCACATTCCTAGTGGCATGTAAAGACTTGCAGTGTCAGCAAACCCAACGGTATAGTACTCATCACTCAAACTGACCCCTTGTTCTGTGCATACAAAAACAAACTATTTGCCAAATGGCTTAAAGCATTCCACTCAAGTCATTTAGGGAGGGTAGTAGTTTGTTGTCTAGAAGAAACCAACCAGCGACCCTACAAAGTCACATACAAATCAATGTTATTAAGCCCATGTTGTAGTCAATGTTAAGTTGCTCTCTGTAAATGTGGGGGAAAAAAAGTAGTCTTTTTTTCCCCCAAAAACATTTTCAAAACTTCCTTATCCAGGTGAGGGAATCTCTGCAATTTATGTGCAATGATATCTGATGCATTCTTCTACTAAGAGGTTCCTGAGAATGCAAACACATTTTACTGAGGCCCTATCTGTACACTCACGTCTTTGTGTCCTTGGCCTCCTGGTGCATGATTTCCAGGATCATCCGGCAGGCTGCAGAGCAGCCTTCTGGTGTGGAGTGGATACTAATTGGCTTCTCAGCAGCTCCAGCATTCTCCTTACGATGGACATCAATCCTAGAATAACATTTTCAGAGAATCATATTAATTAAAAGCCTTCCAATGAAGGACCAAAATTGGGGTAGACCTACAGAAGCAAAAAGAATAATGGCCACTCACTTGCTCTGTGTCTGCTTGGTAATGTTTCGGATGGTAGCGCCCTCCTTGCCGATGATGGCACCAACGTACTGGGTGGGCACCAGGAGGCGAAGGGGGATATCAGAGTGCTGGTGTTTGGCTGGGATGCCTGAGCCTGGCGAGCCCTGCCGGGGACCTGCGCGGGGTCCATACCCTGCACGCCTGCCATTATCGGGGCCACGCTGGGCATCTCCCTCAGAGTTCTCGTCTGGGATGTACGAGACTCGCAGTGCGTTGTTCTCAAACTGGTACCCGTTTAGTTTCTGGATGGCTCTGAAAGACATGGATTAACGTGGATTAGAACAAGGCCACCACATAACCAAACTTTTGTGAATATTGTGAATGTTTCTAAAAGTATAAGAGCAAATTGAGAGCAGATATTCTGTACCAGTGTGCCCACTGCATTTCATGCAATCTAAATGATATTACACAAACAATTTTTAAAATTTAAAAGAAAGCATTATTAAAAATCCTCGCTCTTGCTACTTTCCAGTTTGCGAGCGCTGTTCAAGCTTCGCTTCTTGTAACACTAAGCGCACGCCACTAGGTGTCAGAGCGAAGCTTTTCAATATATTAGACATGGCTCAGCGCTCCTGCAAATGACACCTTTAAAAGTAACACCCCAAATCGGTTCTCAGAGGAGCTTAATGATTATGAGCAGATGTGGAAAGATCAATCTGAATGGCAGAAGCTACAGCCGAGTCATAGTGAGAACAGAGTCTTACTGTCTGGCCTGCTCCCGGGTTCCATATGTAACATTGACCACCGCAGTCTCACTCTCTGTGTTCACTGAGAAACAGAAGAACGCAGAGGAGCAGAGTGAAATTGACATCTTGATATGTTCTCTGTTTTAGCAAATCCTTCAAAAAAATATATTAAAAGTACAGATTATTGATTCAGTCATTAGATTTAAATATTGCAACGTTGTTTAAATAACAATTGAAATATGTCAGAACAAAGTCACTGCATGAGTCAAAGCTAATCATGATAGTATTAGATTGGCATAAAACGTTAAAAAAAAAAATTAAATATACAAAAAATTATGTAACTTTATGGCACATAAAAACACCACAAGGATTAATCTCAAGACTAATCCTTTTAAATAAAGACCTGTGTTGTGATCAGAGAAAATTCAGCATTTTGGCATGTCTCCATGACTACAGAGGACTTGCATTTATTCTTCATAACGAATGGTTTCAGGACAAACGGTTTTGTTTCATATCTATATTGTTATTGGGGGGAAACAAATCTGTTGACTGCTTTTAAAACCTTAAAAAACAGGACACACTACAGAAGAAATAATGAAACAATATGTTTCCTGAGATCCAGCTGAAGCAAGGGGAGTGACTAGTGGGATTTTCGAGAGAAGGAGGTATCTAACTGGGTCATCATACTGTGGTTAGGAGTGCTAACAGCAGGAAGACAACCCATAAACCAGTCGAGTTTCTACCTTGTTCACAGTTCTCCACAGTTCCATACTGAGCCAAGAGTCCATCAAGCACCTGCGGAGTAGTTAAAGAACAAGATCAAATCATGAAGAATGAAGGTAACAGACACAAAAAAATCTGCCGACAGAAAGATATTTTTAAAAATTACGGTTATCTGGAATGAATTAACCTTTATTAAATGGTGTGTATATAAAGTAATTTTTTACTTTCAATTAAATACAGAAAAGAGTTCATCACTAATCATCCCTAATACCCTGGGCTCTAATGATAATGATAAAACAATTATAACATAGAAATTAGGAAAGATATTATTAAAAAAAAAAAAAAAAAAAGTGTAGTTTCTTCTTGCCCAATCACATTTGATTGTAAATTTCACCAGTTTACAATAAAACAGCTGTGATCTACTGCAACAGGTTGATGCAAATATCAAGCCAATAAACCTGATAAAAATGTTACAACCGCTAAAGCTAACAACAAATCTTTGCCAATAACCCGGTAAAAGTGGTAAAAGCTAAACCTTTGAAGCCTGCAAATCTTTTCCCTGAAGCCTAATTATCCTGTAATTAATTAGCACCGTGGCTGAACGCTATCAGTAAGTGGACACAGCTTGTTCAAATTTAACGGTGTCGTTGGTCCAATTCTCTTTGTCTGGATGATTTTTACTTAGATATTCCCCTCGTAAAAAAAAAAAAAAAAAAATTATAATCTTAAATCGTTTTCAGCTCAAGTAACAGCACATGCAATGCCACCACACACAGAGATATAGACAGCAATATTAATAAAACATGCTAGAACATGCAAGTGCCTCGTACAGTCAATAGTTTATGTCCAGTATATATAGTATATATAGTTTATTCAAAAGTAAAGGGACATGTACTGATGGACAGTGATATACAGATTAACAGTAAATAGCTTGCAGAACAGGTTGGATCAGTAAGGTAAAAGAGACAGGTGATGGGTTTTTGTTATCTGATCAAACGGAAATCTACACCAATCAGACACAACAGTGGAACCAGACAGGTGAAATGAATAATACAGATTATGTGGTTATGGAGGCACCTGTGAAGTGGTGGATTTATTAGGCAGCAATTGAACTGTTAGCTCATTGAGTTGATGTACTTAAAGCGGGCCAAATGGAAGGGTGCTACAAAACAGATCTTTTGTGGCGCTCCACAAACGATCAAATGAGTAGGACCAAAAACGTGGCCCAAGAAAGGACAATTAATGAACTGACATTGATGCATATGGGGAATGGGGTTTAATACTGTCTGGTCTAATCAAACAAAAAAAATCTGATGAAAAGCTGGATGCTTTTATGATAGAAAGGTGTCAGAACACACAGAGCATCACAGCTTTCAGCGCCTGGGGCTGTAGAGCTGTTGACCTCTATCCCCAGTAGAAATTGGAACCAGAACTGGATTAAGATGAGGGACATTTTCTTGCACCATGGGAAGATGAAAAGTTGGTGGAGGTAAAAAAGTGAAAATCTACAGAGGCCAATGTCTCAGTGGGTCAGTGCTGTTTTGGCGCCATAAGTGAGAACTACATAGAGTATAGCAGATGCTTCATGTGGTTTTATCAATACGTTTCCCTTTCAGAACCTACACACACAGCACTTGAAAGGTTCATATATGGAAATATTTGTGTAGTTGGACTAGTTACAAAAAGCCCACTTTTAAGAGAAATTGCAATGTACAATTTTACAGCAGTTATAGAACCCTACACACCTTTTGGGACTCATTTCACCCAGGTTTTTCTAGTCAAGGAATCACAATCTCTCAGATCTTATGAATGATGCGCTCATACACATAAACAGCAGTTTTGCCCGCTTTCAGAAATGTAATGCGATGTCTCCGCCTATTGTAACTACTTGGAACGAGCCCCCTTGTGGACAACAATGCAAGGACAGGCAATGGAGCACAGTAAGCCCAGCCCACCGGAGCCGCAGCCTGTAACCACGATGGCTGTCAAAAGGCAGCATGTGCTGTGCCACGCCCCACATACGCTACACCCACTTTCAGAAATACAGACATAGAAAAAAAAGAAAAAAAAGAGCTGGAACGAGATAGAAAATGCTAAATATATAGACTTTAATGCAGAAAGAACTGATCGTTTCCTTGAGGGTGACCATTATTTAAGACAAAAAAGAACAAATGCATTTGTGCTACTAAATTCCACCTCCCACCCACTAGAAGGACTGTACATACACTTTGTGAAGGGACTAACATGATTATTTTACACATGATAATTACATGATCAGCCTGGTCAGGGGAGGAAAAAAAAAACAGAATTCCTCTATTGTTTGATACACATTAAAAAAATTGGCTTGTGCACTCACCTCCCACTGTAAATGTGGCGGAATGTTTCGGATTTGGATTTTCCTGGTCCTGGAAAGGTAAAACAGAGTTTCAGAAGGTCATTCTACAGTTCACCAACAGTTGAATGCATCTAACAGAACTTCATGGAAGTAAACAAAGAAATAATAATAATAACACTTTTTATTAATTCCCATATGCATACTGAATCTAAATTGTTTGCATCTTCTGGAGCATGTTGCCTGTTAGGAGCTACTAAAATGTGTAACAAATATAAATACAAAATTTACTGTGCTAATAAAATTAATACATTTTTCCACTCATTCCACACACAAATTAAGCTTTCACGCATTATAGAATTTTATCTGAGAACAAAGTTCCACCTACTGAGCAATTAAACAATGTTCAGCTTTGTTTTAACAAATATGTTAACGAATGGTATGTACAAATTATTCTAAATAATTTATTTAATTATTTCATAAACCGTTTCACAGAAAAATGCGTGGAAGCATTAACATACAAAGAATATCTTCTGAGCCCAATCAAAAGAGAAACATCATTTATCATCAAGTATTTAAATCCTGCAACATTTCAACACAAAAAAGGGGCGTACGAAATACAAAGCTGGACCTGAACACAGTACAGATCGGACCGTGTCGGCTCTAATCAAACGCAATGAGGAGATAGCGACTGGCGCTAACTGCCAGCTTGCTGATCCAACTGCCTGTTGCTAGTGCAGACTTTGTGTAGAATGTGTGTGTGTGTGTGTGTGTGTGTGTGTGTGTGTGCATGGGTGTGTAGGGAAGGGTATACTGAATTGGGATATTGAAACCGGACACTGGCCACTGCTGTAGCGCAGTGCCAGCTGCCCTGGAACCTGTCCCAATACATGGGCACAGAGTGAGGGTGACAGAAAAAGAGGGAGGTGGAGAGAAAGGGAGGGAGGGGGACCGGAAAACAAAAAGGCAGAGAGAGGAAAAGTAAAAAGGAGGTACGGAAGGTTACTAAAAAAAAAAAAAAAAATTACTATAAGAACAAATAAAATCAAAGAAATATAGTTATAAAAAGAATCACACATGCCATATAAAGAATAAAATGCACACAAGGTGAATCAACAGGGCAGTACGACACCTTGCCACTCCACAACCACAGTACATAAATGACAGAGATGAACGAGAAACAAAGGACAGTTAGAAGCGGCGGCCGCACGTGGCCGAATGCCGCGCTGCTTCCAGGTGCCTCTAGGGGGAGCTCAAAACAGAGAACGAGAAAACCGCGAGGAGGATTGGTGCAGAACGGAGCAGGAAGTGAGAGCCAGGGGTCACGTGGGAAGAGGCCGGTCTCCATTCCACTCAGTCGGCTGGGAAACAGGTTAAGAGCAGAAATGCCCCCCCTCGTGACCTCTGAACTCCAATGGCCACACCCACTGAAATTTCATGCTAACCGTCCTGTTTCCTTTGTGTGCCAGTGGACCAGCATCCAATCAGATTGAAGGACTCAGACGTCCAAGACTGGGCAAAAAGATTACGGTCATGGGTGTACTCTGGCCGAATAACACACAGAACCAAAACATCCACAACCAAGACCAGAAAACAGCCATTTTATGTGCCTGCCCACCAAATTTCAGATGGATAAAGGGACTCAGATGGAATTATCGTTTGATTCTAAATTATTTAAGGTTATGCCAAGAAGACATGAACCAATCTTTGCAATTTCCCCCCAAAAAAATCTAATCATCAAGGTTTTCATGCATGTTTTCTGGCTAGAGGTGATCATCAATAGACCATAACTCCACCAAACCCCCACTCAGACACTCCCTGCCACACACACACACACACACACACTAGCCCT
Source organism: Denticeps clupeoides (assembly GCF_900700375.1). Taxonomy (NCBI): domain Eukaryota; kingdom Metazoa; phylum Chordata; class Actinopteri; order Clupeiformes; family Denticipitidae; genus Denticeps; species Denticeps clupeoides. Next base: position 9,494,650 of record NC_041713.1, on the reverse strand, counting down.
TACCCCAACCCCTCCAAGGCCCCGAGACCTCTAAGCATCTCTCCACCCCTCACGGCTGAACTCTGAACTCGTACGAGCTTCACACATCACTACTCGCCACCCACAAAGCAGTCTCATTGGCTGGAGGACCGTGGTTTAGGGAGGAGGCTAAGATGGATGGTCCTCGAGAACACAACACCATGCCCTTTTGTCATGGCTTTTTTGTCAACTGTTTTTAAAAATTATTATTTTAAATGTCATATGCGAGGAAAAAAAAAAAAAAAGCATAATATAAATCAGATCCACTTTACATTGTGACAACTTCAGCCAATGAGAATCGGAATATTCTCTCCACAACGCCACAACCAGAAGACCAAGGAAGAGAAGTCAAAAAGGTGAAGAATATTTTGCGAGACCAAAAGATGGCTGAAGCGGGGGTCCATTGTCACAATGAGGGGGAAGGGCCGTTTTGGTACATTTCAAAAAGTCCACGACTGCCCCTTATGAGTGGCATGTTGGTTGCATAAGCATCAGGAGAGCAGGTGTGTGGGCAAGCAGTTCAAAGACTGTTTCTATAGATATGTCTTATCTCTCAATACTTTTACACTTTGGTTCTAAAACGCTCACTGAACTTTGACCCTAAAAAGATAACCCCCATATGTTTTCTTCTCGCAATCAGCTCGGCATACATGCCCACATGCACATGTGAAACTAGAACACATACATGCACCCGCCCGCCCGCCCGCCCGCCCGCCCACACACAACAAACGCACACAGCAGGTGCATCTCGCAAGGGGCCGTTACACCGGTCTTCACCCGGGGGGCCCCCCACCCATTTAACATGTGAAAGCATTGAAGCTCTGAAGCGCCCCCATAGGGCTACAACTGGTGCATGGTGGAAAAGCCACAGCGGGGACGGCACAACTTCACCGAGAGCCCGGAGACAAAGACAATGAGCTGCATTCCAGCCGCCAAAAACACACGTTCAGACACCTCCACAGCACGACGCACACTCACGCAAGTTCTAGTACACACACACACACACACACACTCCTTAACATGAGTACGCCCCTTCTTACCACATGTCCCAGTACCAACATAACAGTGAAGACCTGATCTTAGAAGGAGAGAGAGGGAGAGAAAGACAGAACATATTTGAAAAATACATGTTCAAAGACACACAAGCCCACACAACCAGAGGTCAATCAACCCACATACATACATTCACTCTCTCTCTCACACACACACACACACACACACTCAAAGCAAATATACCCACAGTGTACACCGAATGTGAAGAGACGCTGAACAAATTACACTATTACAAAAATAAAAAACAAAATACATAGACTGCACAGGGTAGCATTTTAATACCATGAAGAGTAACACTTAGTGTGCAAAATTTGCACAATATTGAAACAAAGCCACAAATCAGCGTTTGTAGATATGGGGATATTCGGCATGACGACACTAAACATGACGTATATCTTGATGTGAAATAACCATACTGACTAACTTATGTGATGTGACAACTGAATAATAAATAAAAACTACCTTAAAAAAAAAAACACTGAACACAGACATTCATTAAAATTTGCGAAGAGGCATATCAAGGCGTTCTAATGTCTTGCACAAGATTTACATAATTTCACTGATCAGAACATAGTATTACAAGCGTTTCTTTGTTTCAACAGCCATTCACAAAAAGCTTTAATAAAATCAGTAGCACCCTCCGGTAATTGTAAATCATTACTGTGCACATTTAGATGCATTGCACCTTGTGTTTGAAGTATACATAGCCAAAAAGATTAAGAGGTGTCATATGATCAGTGAGATTGTTCACAAGGCCGCCCACACACACAGTAGGTACCCACAGACCCCCAGATGTTAAGAGTGCGAGGCCCATAACTAGTGCTAGGGGGTCAAGCAGGAAATGGAGCGCACAGGAAGCGCTGGTCGTATATTTCAAGCCCCTGTCCTGTGGAACTTCCTCTCTGCCCAATTCCCCTGCGCTAATCAACCAGTGGCGGTGGAGGGGGCACGAAGAAACAAGGGTACGAAAAGGAAAATGGCCCGCATTGACAGCAAAGCGTGCTCTCTGCTTCCTCTGCCGACTGCTCCAGCCCGTTCCTCCACCCGCCCGCCACAGGCGCACAGAACAGACTTCCTCTCAATCTCCAAAGAACACAAAAAAGCTACTTGTTGTTTTTTTTTGTTTGTTTTTTTATTTTTTCTGCTAAGGTGACGTAAAGTGCCGTGTGGTGTGCGCTACACATGTCAGGCACTGAAAGAAAGTTCTGGAGTGGGTGAGCTGCACACACCGCGGGGGCAGGTGTATGTACAAGCGAGCAACAGGCAGACCGGGCAAGATGATCTACACTTAAAACAGTCTCGACCATGCACATATTAATTTCATTTTAATTTCAACAAAAAAAAAAAAAAAAACCCACACAATTAGAGGTACCAAAACAAGCGCTAATGCTAACAAGGAACAACAACATAGGTAGGTTGGTGGTGGCAGTGCCAGAATGTGCTGCCACAACAAATATAAAAGGAATAAATCCCTTTTTTCCCCCCCAGAGATAAAATCGCCCAAACAGGTGAAATGCAACATTGGACTTTAAAATGTTTCTCTCTCCATCAGCACAGCACCTTACTGAATGTAAAGCCTTTAAGAAGCTAATGCTAACATCTGTAGATGCTCAGGAAGCCACCAACAAAAAGGTACGTCTCTGTGTCTACACCTGGTTTACTTTGATTTAAAATTGTGCATTAAATCATTTGAAGATTTTACATATCTTCCTTTATCCTTTCCTGCAATCATTCTGCCGAAATCGCTCACTAATAGGCCTTAAAAGGAAACTGATTTGTGTTGAAAAGGGTAGGGAACAAGACTGAGCAGCAAAGATGTGTTAATTGAGCTTCTTTGTGATAATTGTGATAACTAAAGATCCAAAAATGCAGATTAATATGCCCAAGTGCTAAATGGATGAGGCCTGCTGGCTTTCCTCTTTTCCCCTAGAATACAATTAATGCTACTTATGCCTTTTTAGTCAACAAACTTTTACATGTACAAAATACATAAGGCACTGTACATGCTACACATGTAAATAATTATATTCTACAATCTTACATGCATATTTACCATGAATTATATTTTACTAAACTGAATCAGAATCTTCAGCAAATGTCCAACAAAATTAACACAGAAGGCATTTCTGAACATTTATGCAAACTAGTCATAAAGATACATTTCCTACAAAATTATTACTGTGTAACACCAGCAAAAGCAAAGCAATAATTACATTCAACGTTTTTTTAAGCACTGGTTTGTTATTGACCAAAATCATTGTGAACATTAAAATTATTATTATTATTATTTTATTTTTTTAAATCGCACCAGCCAATAATTACAATATTTTATCTAAACATTCAATCTGAGCATTTTTGAGTCAACATCAGGTGATATCAATTACCTGTTTCCAAATTAATTAAATTCAACTGTTCTAAAGAAAATGGCATCACTCTCTACAATACGTGCCGATCAACCACCAACCATTGCAGGCGGTGGTAGTGATGGGGGTGGGGTTTTTCTGAACATTTTGTCCCTCCTCTTGCTCTCTCTAGGTTACTGGGGCCCACAGTTGGACGTTCTAAGCTGATTAGGTCTTGCAGGAGGAGAACAGCTTACAGTATGAGGAGGTTTCTCAACAAAAATCAACACACTTGAGTTGTTCAGTTTCAGTTTCAATTAGGTCAGTGTCCACTTCACTGCAGTGCCAACCTGCTGACGGCTACAAACGTGGTAAGAATCTGTGATGTTTAGTGATCATGGTGCAAGTAGTGCTCCACTCCAACTAGTGGCCACCACTCTTGGCATCAAACAGAACAGTGTGGTTTAACTTACGAATGAAACGGTGGAATGGAGGGTAAAGGGGAGCGGTAACTTCAAAATACCCCTCCCCCTACTCTCTCTTTCTTCTCTCACTCTCTACACCCCCCATCCTCCCTCCCGGAATACCTGATAGTGCCCCCAACCCCCTTCTCGCATGTCTCTATGGCCTGCCCCACCAGAGAGGTTAAAGGTCTTTTCCACAAGCTTGGCAATCAAAAGACCCTGATGCAACATTAACCCCATGGCATTCCAAGCGGGAGTGGGGTGCAGTCAGAGCACCTAAAACTGCCACGACTACCCTGGAGCTGCCACAGTGCAGTCAAAAGGGCCCAGTGACCAAATACAAATACGTCTCCAATATATACTGAAACAGAATCTGTTTTTTTGAGATAGCAGAGTTGTTGCATGTCAGACCATGCTGTAAGACGCAGGAGGGAAAACATGTTGCAGGTGATGCAAAACCCTATTTTGAGAGTAATCATTTAAACAGTAATATGGTTAATCATATACAAATTCTAATGAGGTTAAAGAATGACCATGTTTAAGATTGGCCTGATAGCTACATATTTATTCAGCGCTCAGTTTCTAAACAGGAATATAGATTAAATCAACCAATAACATTACCAATGCCAAATGTACTACGACTGGTAAAAGGGAAAAAAATTATGCAGCAGCTACTAAATGTGAAACGATGGGCAATTGGAACAAAATATATTTATTCAGTTTGTTTTTAGTAAACTTAAACTGAAGTGAACGTTAAGAGTTGAAAGATGATGTTGCTATAGGGGTTGCAAGTACGAAGGAGATGTGAGGGTAAATATTTAATAGAAGCTATCTAGGCACCAGAAACCATAAAATCATAATGAATATTTAATAGTTGGTGAAATAAGGGCAAAAGCTACAGAGGATTTAGTCACGTTCGACCTATGTGAATCTATGGCTGCAGACTTGCTGGACAAACCATTTAAAGTTCAGTGCGTCTTTGAGGGTGTACAAACCAGTGCAGATGTTAGACAGTGCTTGAGTCTTTAAATAGCCTGAGACAGAGATAGGGCAGGAGGAAAAAAGGAAAGGCTGAGGGTGAAAATAAAAAGAGGGGACAAGGGCCGTATTTCTGTGTGTGTGTGTGTGTGTGTGTGTGTGTGTGTGTGTGTGTAAAAATGAGAGGGGGGATGTCAGGGAGAGCTTTCATCCTGGTCTTTGGTAATAAGCATGTGACAGAGTTGAAGAAAAAATGCTGATTAAACACTCAGTCTCAGCATCCAAAGCTTTAAATCAGGACTGAACTATGTGTTATACGAATGGCTACACACTGCAAAAAAAAACAATGTGTGTTTTAAACTGTTCCTTTGAAAACCTTGCAACATAATTTAATTATATTGAAATAATTAATTAAAATACATAAACTCTACACATTTTTACTAATGCGAAATTTTTATTAAAAATAAAAACTGAAACAATCCTGGATTTGATCCTTTCCCTTTATGAACAACCCATGTTGATAATGTGTAGCCACATTATCAAAACACACACACACAACTGCCATTACTCTAGCATGTCACAGTGCCTTGGGGAGTGACGTGCTCAGCTGAGGAATGCCAGGCTTTTGCCCCGGTAACCATTGGGGAGAGGAAGGAAAAAAATAAAAAATTCTTTCTGCATTCTTTCTGTATGTATGTATATATGTGTGTGTGTGTGTGTGTATATACACACACACACAAATAATATATATAGTGTGTGACTGTGTATGAGAGAGCGAGAGAGATAAAGTGCACAAAAGGAGAGACCAACACAGAATCCAACAGTTCCCAACCTAGCGTCTTGACCCTTGACCTCGGGGCGGATAAGGATAAAAAGAGCAAGGCCAGGGGCTGGGGGCAGGGGCAAACAATTGGACTTTTCAAAGGAACTATGGCCTTAGTGGAGGTAAAGGAAGCCATGTTTGCAGGGGTGGGCGCACCTTCCCCCCACCCTATCACAAGCATTAACGTCCACAGCACCTCTTTATTAAAACACTACTCCCAATCTTTTAAATGTGAGCTAATTTCCCAATTATATTTTATGTGAAAAGTAACAAAGCTTAATTAAATATTTGATCAAGTTAACCAACACTCCTATCTCTCATAAATGACAGTGTACCTTGAAGGCGCTGCAGCCACTGGAGCGCCGCACACACTACATGCATGAAGACCGCATGTGCAAAAATGTCCTTTAACCCCATTTGTTTGCTTTGAAAAGGCGGGTTCTAATGGGGTGGGTACGGTGGGGTGGGTGGGAGACCCACTTTATGGACAGGCCTGGCGAGAAAGAACTCTGGAATTCATTTAATGGTACATAAAGGGGGTGTGCCTCGAGTCTGGGTCAAAGTTCACGCCGCGCTTTGCTGTGACCCGCTCCACCACCAGAAGATGGAAGCCGCCCGAGCCTCCATTTTGTGAGGCACCGCCGTCGGTGGGGCTGTGCGCACTCAAAGCGCCCAGAACCTCCTGCCCGGGGGCCGCCAAACGTTCCGAAACGTGCGCGAAAGCGGAGTGGAACCTTGCGCCACGCCACGCCACGCCACCGCCGAGCGCGACGGCTCCGCGTACGCACACTGGACGCTCGCCGTGCGCCTTCACTAGCCCAACTCGGACCTTGGGTCGGCGCGTCAAGGTGGAGGCGCCATGTGCCCCCCGTGCGCCGACGCCATTTTGTGGAGGAGGAAAGGGCCCGCGGCGCCGAGACGAGACAAAGCGGGGCGCGGGCACGCTGCGTCCCGAACACGATTTAAAACAAAGAGACGCAGATTATAAACTCCTAAATAATTTGCTGAAAGACGCGGTCTTGCTTAGTTGGTTTCAAGTTGTTCCGACAGGTTTCCCCGCCGCGTCGCCTGTACGTCCCTGTTCCGGCTGCTGGGATAGTTGATTTAAAGCGCGCCCGTTCGAACAAGGTCGACAGCAACCACTTCTGAATAAATATTTATTTGTTTATTTGGGGGATCGATGTATTAAACCGGTCGGCTGTCACTGCGGTTTAACGGGGAGCGGCGAGGACTCGGGCTGCACTCGACTCCCGTGTTATTTACGACACGTGGATTCGGTTAATGGAACGAATTTACACCACCTCTCAATGACCCTAAAAAAAAAAAAAAAACCCACAGGAATCAAGATTAGAATCGGGGACTGCCTACGAATTCTGGCGAACGGACGGGGACCAGACCAGGGCGATCTACCCGAAGCCGTCCGACAGGTCGCCCTTATCGAATTCGTATCGTCATATATAAAGCCCTGTTGCGTGCTCGGCCACGGCGCACATAGTCGTGCGTGCAGCGCCACGCTTGCCGGAGAGCTCAGGCTCCATCCTCCGGGCGGCCATCTTCGCTCGACAACGCCCAATTACCACAATGAATCACGGTCACATGAAGCAGAATGTGCTGGAGAGCTACGTGCAACCTATAGAATCCCGCGGGACTGGCGGCCAGGGGGATGGGTGCGGCCGCCCCCACCCCCGATGGCGCTGGCTTAAAAAAACACTAGTAAAATTGCCCGGTTTGTAGGGTATTTTTTTATATATATACATATTGCAAACAGTCATTTGTCACACCCCTTCACCAAACACCGCGGATGACGTGCGATCAAGTATTGTTGTTGGTTTTTAATAGAAAAAAAAAATCACTGTATTGGCATCGATGATTGACGCAGGCACGTTTTCGCGTGTGCGCAGCCGACTCCGCTGCTTTGTAGCCGCACGGTGCCAAACGAGATCAAGCATCGCGCACCTATGCTGCATTTTATGGTTTTTATTTTCTACTGTTGTTTTTAAATGTTACTTATAGACAGAGGGAGGGGGGGAGAGAGAGAGAGAGAGAGAGAACGCGTTCCATGCCTCCCCGCGGTGGCTCTGCACCTCCCCCACAGCCCGGGCGGTGCGCGCCGCAGCCCCGCTGCCGGCCTGCCTCCATTCATAAAGTCAGTAAACTACTCCCGAGTACTACGGCGCCGTGAAAGAGGCGGCGCGCCGCGCCGCTGCGCCGCCCACCCGGGAGCTGTCAGCTCGCCGGCTCGGGAGGGCTCCTGATTCCGCCCGATCAAAGATGATGATCATAATGAATCGTAATAATAAAAACAACAACAACAACAACACCGGAAGCGCGCTTCCCTTTCCCTTCCACGTGAGCAGGGAGAAGGATCTCAGACGTTTCGTTAACATGGGTCAAAACTAGTCAAAATGTGGGTTTAACACACACACACACACACACACACACACACACACACACACACACACACACACAGAGCTCGCCGAGGGAGGACATCTACGGACCCGAGCTGTTGCGGGAGCAGAGGAGACCAGGTCCCTCTTCATTTCAGACATTCTACGGCGTTTGAGGAGTGCATTAACCAAGTCGCCGTTCCTCTTGAATAAAACGAACAGGTGTCACTACCCCCCACAATCCTCAAAATGAACACAAGTCTACAAACCCAAAAATCGCCATATCTAAAGTATATCTGACCAATGCAAACAACTTGAGTGGTTTATGCAACACCTTCCTGCGCAACAAATGATTGTTGTTGTTTTACACACTTGTACCTGTATTTCACTATTATTCTATAATAAAAGGGGATAAAGGCCAGATAAGGTTTTTTTTGTTGTTTGTAAGACTAAGACCTGCTTGCAGAAGATTAGAAAATGTGCCAGCAAGTTAGAAAAAGTTCATATAAAAGACTGAATTTAGCTCTCAAACGTCTAGTAGTCCAAGGGGCACACAGTTGTGAAAAATATTTAATATATTGTGAAAAATACTTAAAATAAAAACTTTCCCACTCGGTTCTAATAAAAGTCTCTGTGTGTAACAACCACCTTGAACCAATTATTGCCCCCCCTCCTCACTGAAGTAAATGCATTATAAAAGCATGTTGCTTTTTAGTGCTAAATTGATTACCTAAAGCGTGACCCCATTTAAAAAGAAATATTTAACTTATAACCTTGAGGATTTTGGATTTAAAAAAAAAAAACCCAAAAAAAACAGGGTAATTATTTACAAAAGTGATCACATGCAGATCCACATTCTCTGTGTGGCCACAAACTTCTACAATTCTTCTCAAACCACACTCTCCCTCATTAAAGTACCTTAAAATTAGTTCATATATGCTTCGTGCTTTTGTTCTTTCATATATATAATTCATTATTTAGAGCAAGTCAAGGCACTTCTGATTCGGACAGAAGGTTCTACATCCAGCATCCTCAACACCACTAACACACTCGCTCAGCACACTTGACTGCAGATCCGTGAGCACATGATGATGAATAGTCAACACATGGGTGGGACCATGGGCAACAAAAAGGTGCTTGAGGATGGAACAAGTGTTTCATCACAAACAGGGTTCTGGGTTGAATAGGTGGAGTTTCATATAAACCAATTCACTCAGCAAATGTTCAGAACAAGATGGCATGCAACTCGTTGGATTTTCTAGCCGTGTTTCACTACGTGCAGTAGCTTTCTTTTAAAATCTTGGGAGCACAAGCTTCACTCATGGTCAAAGTTTGTAGAAATATATTTGTTTAATATGAAATACGCACCAGATAGCAGCTCACCAATAAATGCACACCGACTACAAACATGACACAATTACAACAATGTGAATCCAAGTGAAGACATCCTGGATAATTGTCTGATGTTCCTCCCATACGTTCTCACGTACACGCCGCAATGAGGTAGGACTGCACGTGGATTTAGGGGATTCATGCACTCAGAAGTGAACGTTTGCAAGCCCCTCCTCCCATTTTCACTCCCAGTCTCTTCTCCTCCTTGAGCCTATGTGTGTGCTGTGGGGCGTGCATGTGTGTTCCAGAGTAGGGGGGGGTGGGGGCATGACCATACCAGCACATGCTTGTTTGGCAAGACATGTGACCCAGAGGCTCCATTTTAACTTATTCTGAATCACAGTGGAGAGAGAGAGAGAGACAGAGAGAGAGAGAGAGGCGAAAGACAAAAAGGGTGGGGGGAAGTGTTGGAGGGAAAGGTAAGCATTAACATTTTGGAGGCACAACTCTACATCTTCCTAAAGAGAATAAGTTCCTAACACAGCATGTCAGTCCATAGGACATTGCTGTAAATGTACAAATTGTACCCACTTGCTAAAATGATCATAAACTGACTTACACACACTCGTCAGGTTCTTTGCAAGAAAACCTCTTAAGCACTTTTAAATATAATAACGCGGTAATTGCGTTAATCATGTTATTCTTGAGTCAAACATGTTTTGGTCATGAGGAGCAAAAGGAATAAAATATAAAATTGTTGACTGTCCAGTGCAGGGGTGGGGGTCTCCATTCAAAACACTCCAAATCTGAACGAGGCACATGAACAGTTACTCATTCAGTCCGTCCATCTATATAAAATGTATCAGTCACATATAACTATTTTCTACTAGTAAGTACTTCTACGTTTCAAATGCTTTGAAGTACTTTTGTTTTTTATTATTATGTTAACTAACAAATAAAAAAAAAATACAAAATTTAATCTATAAATGCGCACACTCGTGCGCACACACACACACACACACACACACACACACACACACTGAATATTTGAAATGATAACAGTTCAGAGCAGTCAAGAGCCTTGCTAGGTACACTCACACAAAACCTAACACTGATGTTTGTGAAGAAGGGGGAAAAATTAAGTAAATAAAGATTTTAAATAAATAAATAAATAAATATATATATATATATATATATATATATATATATATATATATATATATATATATATATATATATATATATATATATATATATATATATATAAATTTAAGTTTGAGAAAGTGTTCCTGTAGCAGTACCATGAAAATGACTTCCTTTACATATCAGTAAGATATTTTACACTGCATTTTTATGAAAGGAGCCTTTAAATGCAAGTGCAGTGTAAAAACACACTCACGCAAATCGTGCGCATCAATGAAAGTGTACGCCATTTACATGGACATTATTTATACCTACACACACAATTCTAGTCTGGTAAGATCCACATCTTAACTGGTGATTCAAATTATAAGTAAAGTCACCACCTCTGAGTCTCAGACATAGCTATAGATATTTAAAAAATGATCAACGTTTGCTTATCCAGCCCAACTAACAAGCATCGTTTCCCATCTGGATGAAAGCACCGCTGTAACATTATTCACGTCGTTGACCAGCCCAGGAACATGTGGCCGTGTCCCCCCGCCCGCATTTGAGAGAGCAGGAGGAAGAAGGATGTAAAGAATTTTTAGGTTTAGGAAACACCCCCCCGTTACACATTTGCACCCCTCCCCCAGTCCTCCCGTCTCACCCTTCTCTAAGGGTGTTTAATGTGGCCTTTGGCGGGCAATACCTTCTCAATGAACACAATGAGGGTGTGAGGGGTGGAGAGGACAAGGGCCCCAGGCCTTAGACCAGTGAAACAAAATACAATGAAGTTGTTAATTTTCAAATGTAGTTATCAGCATTTTGTAACCAAACATAAAGGCATCAGTACAAAGTATAAGCACTCAAATATAGCAAACACTAAAACTATAAATGTAAATGGAAGCATGAAAACGTTCCTGCAATATTAAATGCCTTATTTGATCCAGCATATCATTGGTCTTTCTGACAGTCCAAGAAAAAGCCAAAGACTGTTTATTAAAGCCTTCCTAAAGTTCTGGCTAGACACGTGAACACCTCTTGGTCCTGACATCTCCAGCAGCCTTATATTCTGTTCCGAAGGGCTGACATAAGATGCTTCAAAATGGATGCCCCTCCTCAGTCCATCGCCCCGTCCTTCCAATGTTTAAGCCACGTACTTCCCGCCTCCTCCGAACCGGGAGCTTACGAACACTTCCTCATTCACATTCCACGGCCACTGGCTCATGTGTTTTCAGAGAGCTACATGCTTCTGCGAGTGTACGTTAGCATCATGCCTGCCTGGGTGTTTTGGGGGGCATTTAATAGCCACAAGAAGCAGGCGGAAGATTTTGGTGAAGCGGGGACCCCACCCTGTTAAAAAAAATAAATAAAAAATCTGACCCACACAATTTCAGCTATTGTTGCAATGACATACTGAGGGTCCCCATCCAACGGAGTGTTGCCTGGACCCACGTCATTTTAACAAGGAGGCTCTGCCATTCAAAACCCAACACAGAACCTTCCTCCCTCAATTGTCCCTCCACCCAGTCCCTCCATTTCCTTTCATTCTCCTTACCCCTGGCTTCTTCCAGGTCAACGCTTTGTAATTTTAAAACAAATTTCAAAAGGACATGTTGCAAATCACACAATTTTTTTTTAGGATGAGCGTGAACGAGGGATTAGAAAAAAAAAAAAAAAAAAGTGGGTTGTTAGTGGGGGGAACTACTCCCTCAGCCCCTTTAAAACAGGACAGATGGCTCCAACCGAGGAGGGGGAGGTTGCACGTTGGTGAGGGTCTTCTGTGGAAGGCTAGTGGGAGGTGTTCTTTAAGGAGGAGGCACACATTCCCTCCGCAAGACATTCGCCCGCTCGCTCCCGAACGCCGAACCATGCCGATGACTAGGCAAACCCCACGAGCGACGCCAGGCAACGGCCTTCTACATGGCTGCCCCTCCCTGCCTCATGCACCCCACCCCCCCTCCATTCCCCTCTCCCTCTCTCTCTCTCTTTTGCCACAACCCCTTTGCAGTTGAGCAGTAGGAGAGAAGCTGATCATATGACTTCGGCAGACAGCGGGAAAGGAAGGGGGGGGGACGGGGACAGAGCGCTGGACGGAAATAGTCACGCGTGCAGCAGTCCTCGCGCGTTGTGCTGGCCTGGCAGAAAGTCGCATGTACATGTGCGGCCATAATTGCTGGCGGGGCGGGGCGGGCCTCCCCCCATTGTGCTTGCGTGCGCGTGCGACCGCCTCTCGCGCCGCCTCGTCAACAGCGCCTCGGAACGACGACACACAGGTGCTCCTGGCTCCTGATTGGTCGCACCCCCGTGAGCCTGTCAGCCCTCCCCTCGTGCTCAGTAGTAGTACAACTGTGAGTGGGGAGAGGGAGGGAGGGAGTGCGCGAGCGAGCGAGGGGCAGGAGCACAGCCCACGCCAGCCGGTGCGAGCGGTCGCGGCGGCGAACGCGTCTTGGATTCAGGCACGGGAGCCTTCGGGTTTTTTTTTTTTTTTTTTTGCTCGCGTTTCCTGAACACGGAGCTTTAACACCGAAACAGACGCCATCATTATAACTTAATTCCAGAAGCAGATAGTTTCCTCCATCATTCCTTCTCATTTCAGATGAACAGGCTGATTCGTTAACAATTCCATTCAGTGTGCAGATGTGCTCTTATTGTGTAGTTTTCTGCTCTGCAGAAGAAATAAATGTAGATAATCGTACATCACAGGTACATCACAGTGTTAATGGCCAAGTCTCGTTTAAAAGGCACATCGAGGTCCTTGTGCCTAGAAAACTACGGCTCATAGTTGGGGGTCTAATAAAACAAACGATTACGGTAATTGATGTAATCAGAAGCTGATTCTTTTTACCCCCTTGCCTACTTCAATACTAAAGTCTCTTCCAAGCCATGTGGGCTTCCATCCTTGAGCTACCGGTCACTACAGTTTGACACTACTGGGTCAAATAAACCAAATACGAATTCATGAGCATGTAGCATTTTATTAAATCCCAAAAATAGTGCATAAAACTATGAAAACCGGCTTTTGTGTATGTGCGTGACTACAGACAAATTCTATTTTCCTGGCTTTCTAGATGCGCTATTATAAAACCACTTAGCATTTAATATTTAAATAATTATTTACAGCAGCTCAATGGAACAAGCAATTCACCCATACATATGTAGCATTCCTCGTGAGCCCTAAAGCAGCAGGAAGGTATGCGTCTCACACACACACACACACAAAAAGCACTCTTCCCCTCCCCACTAGCCTCCTATAAAGAACAATGTAAGCACAAAGCAAAAAAAATAAATAAAAAATCACAGAAGTTGTTAATGTCTGATACTTTGACAGAGAATCTATATGTTTCATTCAATGTTCTCACAAAAAGCTCATTCAGAACAGGATCTACAACTGCTTTGAGTGACATTCCGCAGTACAAGAATGTTTAGGTTGTGTAGGGTCTAGATTTAATGCACATTAGGTAAAGTACAAGAGGAAGAGATACTTCCTCCGACTATCGTTGGCCCCCACCAAAACTCAGGCGAAAAGGACCTAAAAAAAAACACACCACCACATCCCTTGAGCACAGGGCGGGGGGTGTTGTGGATCCATGCATAAAACGCAGGAATCAAAAGACACCCATATGCATGACAGTGCTCTGCAGCAGCAGAACATTTACACACATGCAAATACGGGGCTGCTGGGTGGTCCATGCCAAAAGCAATGAATAATCTGGGACTGCAGATTAAATGGGTATGCAAATTCAGCAACAAAATGTAAAGTTACTGTCAAAACACAACTTTATTCATAAAAAAAAAAAAAAAAAAAACGATTGTTAATTTTACACGTGGTCTACAAAAATGTAAAAGGTTTACTTCGCAGCGGTGTTGGTAGGGTTGAAAAGTTGCAGCAAAACAAACTCATTCCACTCGTTCATTTCGGACAGGGCCGACGTTTACGTCACGACAAAGCCATAGCATTTTTAAAACGACAACGCGTCGGCCCGTTCATTTCACCCGTAAAGGAATGGGCGTTGAAGGCCTGCGCCATTTTGCTCGCTGGTGACGTTGCTCCACACAAAATGTGTCCACGTGTTCGTAAAAGGTTCGCGTGGACTTCTCACAAAAACCACCATACGTAAGAATAAAAAAATAAATAAATAAATATATATATATATATAACAAAACAAAACGCACATACACACACCAACCGTCGTCATTTGCCTCGCACTTCTCATTTTTAACAGGAGTGATTGCGTAGTTAATTGCTAAACCTATTTACTGCGTTTCAGTGGCGACCTGGGTCATTTTTCATTTACCTGCACGTTATACCACGTCGTAACCCACGCCAATATATACATATACACACACACACACTGGACCCAACGCGACAACTTCCACCAAGACGACGCTACCTGATCGAGCGCCAGCATACGCCATTACTGACGTCCGCAAGACTTTCAGTCATTTTCCTTTTTATTACTATTATTAATTTGACACGATTTGACAACGCGCTCGGCGCTGTGGCTACACGGAATAAAATCCAGTTAAACCACGTCGTCGTGTACAGTGCGTAAAAAAAAAAAAAAAAAAAAAAAAAGTTATTGCTTATTAATATATTTCGTCGGTTTGAGGAAGGATTTAAAATAATAATAATACTAATAAAAGAGCATGGTCGCTGGTGAGAAGTGATGAAGCCCCTTTTTCCCCCTCACGCCAGAGGAGTGGTGAAGCGGAGGGTGGGGGCTCGGAAGGGGAGGAGAGGGCG
Organism: Denticeps clupeoides; assembly: GCF_900700375.1. NCBI lineage: Eukaryota > Metazoa > Chordata > Actinopteri > Clupeiformes > Denticipitidae > Denticeps > Denticeps clupeoides. Next base: position 9,479,384 of record NC_041713.1, on the reverse strand, counting down.
AGGGGCCACCATTTTTGCTACTGAATGCAATTTGAATATTCGTGCTCAGGTTTTTGGGTCCTTGCTCTCTCGTTCGACAAAAAAAACGACAGGGAAAAAAAAAAAAAAAACAACCCCAACACGCACCAGTCGAAACTTGCCACGCAAATATGGCGCGTTTCGCACAAAATGTGCCCAAGTCGCGATTTCTGAACAATTCCGCGGACCTCGCGAAAACGAAGAAAGCGTCGCCATGTGGCCATAAAACCCCCACCCCAAAACCGGCAAGTAGAAATAAATCACTTTTTCCTATTGTTTTTTTTTTTTGTGTGTGTGTGTGTGTGAGAGAGTTTGTTTTTTAAGGTGCCCAACATGCTCCACGCGTTCCAGCTGCGACCGCGGTCTACTTCGCCTGAGAGGAGGCGAACAAGGGGGCTTCCGAGGCCTGGTCGACACGTTTAAAAACCACACACGACCGCCTGTCCCGGGGTCTCTTATCTGCCTGTAAAAAGACGCCCCGGGTTCTTCTTCCCTTTTTTTCTTTTTTTGGGGCGAAAGGTTGAGGCTCATAAATATGCAGTGCAACCAACACCCAGGCCTACAGCATGGCGGAGCCTGGCGACGTGTGAGCATGTGCGAATAAAGTGATGACGCTGTGGCCAATGTTCTCAAATCCGCCATGCGACCGCTGTCCAGCCGGCCACATGCATTCATATACAGAGAGATATTTATACAAGACGATGCATTTCGAGGGAAACGTGCAAAGAAAGGATGTGCTGCCAAGATCACAAAAAAAAAAACAAAAAAAAAAAAACGCTAGTGTTTACAATACATCATGGAGTGTAAAATAGACCCAGATCCATTTCAATCACCATTTTTTTTTTTTTAAAACCAAAAAAAAAATTATACAATGTTCTAAAACACGACCAATGACAGTTGACTGCTTTGAATATAATCCAGTAAACCACTGATGTCGATATATGCACCATGACAGGAGGGGAACAAACACACACACAGTCAGATGCAACAATTGAACTCTTATTAAAAAAAAGAACAATGAAAAAAGAATAGAAAGAGAGAGCCAAATACCTTTGCTTCTTGGGAACAGAATGTTCGACCTCGATTCGTTTGCCGTGAAGCTCCACTTTACCTGGAAAAAACAAACGTTACGATATAAAATGAGGCCACGTCGCCATTCATTTAAAACGCGGAGCTCATCTGAACGTAGAGTTAATATTTACATGTATAAATATAAAAAAAAATGTATTTATTTGGAAGGAATCAGCAGCGTTGATTTGGTCGGACTTTTAATTCGACTGAGATGTACAGTCGTGGCAGCAGCGGGCCCGCAGCGTGACAGAAAGTAAAGTTGCACACTCGCAGAAACTACTAATGGTCGCGCAACAGCGTCCAAACGTCGCGTCCTGGACGCCACCGACCCACGAAGCTGGCCTCGCACACCCACACGGCGACCCAGTGCGTTCCCCGCACTTTTCCACGTCCATCCATCCGCCATTCATTCATCGAGCGGCACGTTTGCCGCTTTAATAAAAGACGGAGGAGGACGCGGCCGCGTGTTGGGGGGGGATTTTATTTTATTTTTTTATTTTTTTGCAGAACAGCAACGCGTTTGAAACATGGCGACCTTCACATGCTACATACGTGGAAACGTCTCAGGAAGAAGGGGAGCTTCGAAAAGACAGATAGGCGCGTGAATCAGACGTGCATTTGATAGCCCGTCCGCAAATGTACAAGGAACGTATATATGCACATATATACAATCATATATACACACACACCGAGAGAGGGGGAGATTTCTTTTAAATCGTAGGCTCGCAGTGGCCTATTAGGCCAAAGGGGGAGGGGTGTGAGTGGGTTCCACAGCAGAACCCAGCATACAGCAATTTACACACCGAAGGCGCCCCCTCCCTCCCTTATTAAAAAGTGGATGCATGCTTTTATGCCTCTTTTTTTTAATTCTTATTCTTTTTTTTTTTTTTTTAAACTCCAGCGGAACAGAGGCCCGGTCGCCGGGTTCCCTGGCAAACGTGCTTCGGCGGGACCTCGCCGGGACGGACGGATCTCTGGAAGGGCAGAGAACGCGGGCACGGTGGTCGCCGCGTTATAGCCGCGCATTACGCGCCGCCCGCCCTCCCCTCGCCCGCATTTTTAAAAGTTGCACGGCGGCGTCCTGAATTATTGCTGCTCGCTTACTTGCCCCCCTTCCGTACACATTTCTTCTCAATACAAATACATATACACACACCCACATTCACGTTTGAACGTGGGACTCCGTGGACGTCAGCGGAGCGGGGTTGCTCGGAGCGTAATTTCGTGAATTAAAACAGCGGCGGCGGCGATGAACGAGACGCCGAATTCGCTTACCGGAGAAGGTCTCGATGGCTTTCATAGCCCACTGGTCGTCCGGACAGTCGACGAACGCGTAGCCCGTTTTCATGAGGAACTGTCCGGAGTACGGGATCTTGTAGTCATCGAAGGTTTTGACCAGGTCCTCCGCGGTCACGTTTTCATTCAGATTTCCGATATAGAGCTTGTTCATGGTGGAAAAGCGGGGCGATCGCGTGTCCGGTGGAAGAAAACCAAAACAAAAACTTGCAGCAGCGCGACAAATAAAAAAAAAACGAGAGACGGTCTGTAGATACAAAAAAAAAAATTAATCACTTGTAGATGTCAACGAGCCGCGCACATGAGCGGCGAAGTAAGACGCGTAAAAAAAAAATGTCCAAAAGGCGCAGGAGGAAAGTTGATAGTAAAAGCAGCAGTCTGATAAAGTCCAGCGGGAAGAGAAAATAAAAATAAAAAAAGTAGCGAAAGGAAGGAAAAAAAAAAAATCTCGACCGTGGCGACCGGAGAGGATTTCTCGCGGCGTGCGGAATTGTTATCAGTCGGAATTAATTTGGATGGTTGATTGTGGTGGAATAGTGGAAGAAGTATGGCGGGATTGGGAGGAGGAGGAAAAAAAAAATATTTTTTCCCCTTTGCCTCTCTCTCTCTCTCTCTCTCTCTCTCTCTTCCTTTCTCTCTTTCTCTCCCTTCTGCCCTTGCTGTACCCAGCACTGTCACAGATCCTTCTGCCCGGCGATGGCACCGCCTCTAAACCGACTCGAATTTACTCGTTTTTTTTTTTGTTTGCGAAGAGGAAACCACGTGGTCTCGGAGTAGCTGGCCCGGCCCTCCGAACGCCACAGCGGATGGGTGTGCTGGCGAAGGGGGTGGGAACGAGGCTCGTTTTTCTCGCTTTTTTTTTCTCTTCTTCTTCTTCTTTCTTTTTCCCTGTGTGCTTTGCGTTTTGTCGTGCCCCGTGCACAGGAGAGGGGGTGGAATTTATATATATATATATATATATATATACATACACATACATACGTATATATATATGTATATGTATATGTACCCCACCCCCCACGTGCACACGTTACCTACACATGCGCGGTCTTCGCCGTGTAGGTGCGCGCTCTCCATCCGATAACAATGCCGGCGCGGTTTGTTCCGTGTTGCGCGGCGGAATATTGGTGAACGGGGACGTGGCCGTAAACGTCTTAATTTCGCGGCGAGTGGCCGTCCAAAGGTGAGACGGGCTCCGCTGCGAGGTTGACCTGGGTCGCGGTGCGGCGGTTTGGTTTCTTTCCGACCCGCCACGGACCCTTTCGATTATTGATAATCGGTGATTGGCCCCCCTCCCCCCTTCGTTACGTAGTCGCTGGCCGCCAAAAACGCGGCCTCATCAAGGAAGCCCTTCAAAAGCGGCCATTGTGGTACAGTCAGGGGGCAATGGCCGTTTAGTGGGTCAGCGTGCTGGATCGAGGGGGAGGGAGGACCACGGACATATACAACAAATCATGGCACCGCGTCCTTTCAGCGCGTCTCGCCCCACGCCACGCCACGCCACCGCGCTGCAAACGTCGCGGAGCCGCGATGGCTGCACAGTCCCAGTCGGACGGTCCCCCATCTCAAAATGGCGACCCTAGGCCCCGAAGCGCGACGTGGGTGAGCCCACGCGAGAAACGCCCACTTCGCCCCTGTTGTGATCGGCGCCCACCACCCGAGAGATCAAATGTGGCGACCACCGTCAAACAAAAACCCCACGGCGACCCGGAGCGTGGACGTGGCGTCCGCCATTTACGCGCGTGGACGTGTCGCTGATTGAGAAGTGGTTTTGATTTCCGCGCCCACGTTTAATCGCGCACGTTTCGGGGTCTCGAGTGGGAAGTTGAGACACGACAGGTTAGCCGTGACACGTGGTCCTCCCTCGTAACGCGCGGGCCGAGCGGATTCGCCGATGATTTAAGATTAGTGGATTATAATATGGCCCCACGGTGGCGCGACCGGTCTGCTCCAGTTTACGGCGTGGCGCAGTCCCACAATTAAAAATACATATACATTTTTCTTACTTTTTTTTTTTTTATGCAATAATCTTTATAAATATACGTTTTAATTCCACTTCCTGACACCGACCACAGTAATCCAGGGCCTGCGGATCCTGCGTGTATGTGTACGCTTGACAGACATGCCGCTTAACCTCTCCGTCATGTGAGTGGGGTCAGTGGTTTTTACCGCTTTAATTCTGTATAAATGGGTGTAGTAGCAGGTAATCAGAACCGTGACACTGCCCCCCCGGAAGTTACCGGGTCAGGCCCCGGAAACTCGACAGGACCAGGCTGGTTGCCGATTAGTTAAATAAAGGTTTAGGGAAGCGTCTTTGTTGACAGATGCACTTTCCTCTGCCAAGGTAGAATTACCAGCACGCCTGACGTATATATTACGTCTGAATTCAGTTCACGCCACTGAATCGGCACAAATGGTTTTAACCAGCCTTCACCTAGTCCGTTTGCTGTTTGGAGGGGCCTTACATATCCGCTGTACGTAGTTTTAGAACGTTTGTACCATGCAACCTTACAATTGGATGTCTTAAAGCTCTCATTTAGGATGGAAAGCATTCAACGTCCTTTCACGTTGCAGAATGTGATTTTAGACTTTAAAAAGTGGCGGTGGGAGGTGATGCAACGAGGATATTGTCTAATTCACCAGGAAGTAGCCGACTGCTGTCATTTGTTCAGGTTTTATAGAGAAAAAAAAAAAGTCGTTTCACCCCCCATACTGTTCAGAAACTGTACATGTTTAGTGTGAGCTGAGTGTGTGCACACTGACCACTCCCGAGGTCACGTGGCTGTAAAGGAACAGGGTATGTGTCAAACGCTGGCACACGGAAGTGGCTCCATGTGCTCCTGACACGCCGAAGACCGCACAACATTTAACGCGCTAGCTGCAAGATAATCGCAGAGGCGCTGGTCACGTGAGGCTCGCCGTGAGTGGCGACAGTGTCCCGAGTAGTGGTGTTTTCATAAAGATGTGAAGAGTTATCAGCGCTATTGTACGTTTAGCAAATTAAAGACCGTCAGGATCCATCACGCAGATCCACGTTGCTTACACGTTTCATATCGGCCCTTTCCCACAACGCCATATGCCACTGTCTGTGTTTTTTTTTTTTTTTTTTTGATGACTTTTCAGGAATATTTCTGCCTAATCTGCACTGTCAAAGAGCCCCCAGGCCCCACCCCTTTAATCCAGGTTTAATCCGGAACCGTATCCCACGAATGACCGAGACACAGTGTTGCATCTAGTATGTTGAATTGTTTATTCATTTGTTTGTGTGACCATGACCCCCAGTGATGTCTGATTAATGGCCCACTGCTGATTAAAGTAATTAAGATCACCGTGATAATGATTTCTTTTTACGCTGGGGGAACCGGGTGAAAGACTTCATGCCACTTCTTACTGAAATTACCTAAGTAACTATGCATGCATCTTTTTAAAAAAAATATATTTTTAAAAGGGACATTTAATACCACTACATTTTACACCACCGAGAGAACTGAATGTGTAACTTTCACCAGGTTAAATCCAGTTGCCTTTACAGCAGGTTACAACCAACACCGTCCACATCGGTGACCTGTACAAACTGGAAGGCTGTTGTACCGACGACTAACTACCCACTAACACGCTGTTGGCATCGTGATTTCAAGGACAACAGGAAAGAAGGAATAGAAAGTTAAGTTGGAGACACGTCAGAACTATAAATAAATGACGTCTTACGAAACGCGCGGCAGTTTAGCGATTTCCTCGGGAAAACAGACGCGCAAGGGCTCCACGCTGAGCCACTTTTGAGTTGTTTTCGTCTTTCGACGAAAATGCCGAGAGAGAAAGGGGAGAGGACCGGGGGGGACACCTCCCCGTTCTTACGAAACGCGGTACAGGGCACCTACTGTTGGACCCCGCATCACGTTATTAAGCCACCGGCTCACTTGTACCCTGTCGGGTCTCCCTTTTCTCTCGTTTCCCTCGCAGGAAGAGTGCGAAACAAAGCGTGGGCCGAATGGAACTTTTTCCACGCAACTGCACATGCGTAAAAAACGCCCAGGAGTGGCCCAGAAACCACGCCGCAAACAGCCGCGCGATTTGTTACTATCGAAGAAGAAGAGGGGCGGACACGCAGCCCCGAACCACCACCACCCCCCCTCGGCGCCGGTAGTCTTATCGGCGGCGCGACCTCGGGAGAAGCTGCGGCGGAGCCCCGGTTTCCGTGCGGGACTGGCGCCCCCGCGCGGCGGCCCGGGGAACGGCAGCGGGAAGCGCGCCGGCGCGACTTATGCAATGCATACGTCGCACGTCTCCGCGGAGAGAGGGAGGGAGGGAGAGAGGGAGGGAGGGAGAGAGAGAGGTGGGCCAGGCGCGGCACACCCGTGCCACCTTGCCGCCAGAGCGGCTCCTCGCTCCCGAGCTGGGCGGAGGGTGCGCGGGATGGACCGGGGAAGTTGCGCCGTGTGCGCGGACGCGCCCTGGAAGCGTCCGCGTTATTACTCCGCCGAAACGTCTCCCCGGGCTCGATTCGCGTGGCAAGTGAAGCGTGAAATTCGTCCGCCCGAATTTGGCGCGACGCGACTTGGGAGGCGCGAACCGGGAACGAAGCGTCGAACGGCGGCAAAAGATCCACAATAATGTTAATAATAGAATCCGCGCAAGTATTTTCGCACGAATTTAACAGATCTTTATACTCTAAGGTTGGAGTTATTACTGGGCGAGATTCTTTGCAACAATTTAGACAAACATTTAGCGGCTCAGAAATTCGGAAACGAAAGTTAGATTCAAAGACTGGACGAAGATCTATTTTCACAAACTCATTCTTCATAATGGACATCGTTAAAATAGCAATAATCTAAGTGTTAAATCATCAGAATATGGGCCAAAAATATACTAACATTTGAGCGTAGGTATTGGTCAAATAAAATGAAATCACACAAAAATGTATTTTATTAAAAAAGAGCATATCTGACAAATCAATTCGAATCAATGGAAATGGATGTTTTGTTGATATGCTCGAACCTGGGTCTCTACGTTTGTTCTCTTTCATTCGCCAAAGTCATTTGAATGCTAAATCGCTTCAAAAAGTTTACTAAAATTGTTTGACACAGTAGACGTCGAAACAATTACGACAACAAAAGCAGCAACAATAACGCCCGAACAAACCCACGCGGCGGCGGGATTTGACGTCGTCGCGATTCGCTCCGCGCCGACATCGGGGAAGTTCAGGTTCAGGCTTGAACCGCAGTGGTTCGTTTTTGTTTTTTATCAAAAATGATTTATTTCTTCTTATAGGTTCAAGGTGGGGAATTAAGCTGCCTGACAGCCCACGCAGCTACTCCGCAAAACGATATATATATAAAATTCTCCTGGACTGGCACAGCAGTGATATTCAAATGAGGTACTCTGCATGGGGAACCCATAAAAAAAACCCTCAACGAGATCCAACAGTTTCCTTACTTATCGTATAAAGCTATTACTTTGTAAGTCATTTGCACCTAAACAAAGAGTAACAGGTAGTAAAGAGACGTAAAATACAACCATGGATCATACGTAGGACTGTAAAAAAAAAAAAGTATTTACCTGTGAGCCGTTACGTGCATAAATGACCAATAATTTATACAAACGCAATTTGCGCACATTTGTCTAGTCTCAGATGAACCACCTGACACAATCGAATTCAAATTAAAACAGAATAAAAGAAACTGAGACATTAGTGACCAGAGACGTGCTGCCATGAAATTCAGCCCTAAAGCTCAGGAGGTTTAGGACACTACAGTTCTTGCATTGCGAAGTTCTACCTCTTCTGGTAACTGCACTAAAACTAGGAATCCGTGATTTGGTCTTGAAAGAAACGTGTCATGTCTACCAGAGTCAGTCTGCAACAAAATCGACTTTATCAGAAGCCGAATGCAGTTTGTAGTGAGAGGACATCACGCACCTGTCACAGCGACATTCTCAGATGAACTTCAGCCTCTTTCAAACAGTCCATCATATCTTCAGCTGCAACTTTAGATTTTTTCATGTTTCCAGCAAACTGTTCACAAGTCCCACCCACTGCAGGAACCATCTAACAAGATCATTTCGGTACTTTCCAAATTAACTTTCAGACCATGTCCATGCATCTTTTCCTGTAGATTTGACATGATAGAAAGACATGTGCACGATAGTGAGGTGTGGACTGCTGAGAAGTATTTGTTGACCAAAATTGTGAGATTGCTTCCATCACAGGGAGTTCCAGTCTGGAGAATATATGATACTGTACGAATTATAATAGATTCCCTTACAGAACAGGTACATTTTTTTAGGACCTGCCATTACAACTAGTTCAAGAATCCCTTCCTGCAGTAAACCTGTGCTGAATTTTGAGTGGAGCAATTAATCATGATCAATATGAGCAGAGAGCTTTCCATGTATTCTCAAGGCCAACTGAAAACATATGATTTAGTTTATATTTTCATGAACCCAAAGATTACATCCAAGGTCACAATGGATAACAGGCATTCACACAGGCTCACATAATCATACTGTAATTCAGCTGCAGAACTAAGAAAATAAAAATAATAATAAAAAAAAAAAGACATTAGAAAAACACAAACGTAGACTTCAGTAATCAGCATGGTAACACATTGCAGTTGCCTATAATCTCAGTCAAGGTGCTCCATATGTTTATGAATGAAGAGTCTGAGAGAAAATCACAACAGAACACAAAGTAATTTACGTTTTTACACAGATGCTACGGATGTCTGGACAGATTGGTGTATTTATTGTTTCATATTTACATTAGCAAGGAATGAAACTAACAAAAAAAAGTGAGACAAGCTTCTTACAGAGGAAAGTAAATGTCACACGCTGTATATTTGTCATCGTAAAACGCGGGGGAAACCGGTCTCATAGCATTCAACAATGTAGCCGGTAAGTCTGGAGAACATACTAAATTACTGCTGTGTAAAATGACCGAAATTAAAAAGTGCCAATCATAAGTGCTATAATGTTTAAACAAAGCTAGTGAGAATAACCATACCCAGAGAAAACTGGATTATTTAGAGATTTAATAGATCCCTAACATAGACGTTGTTTCCCCAAATGCTGATGACAAGACCAAAGATGCTAAAAAAAAACTGTGGACCATCAATACCACCTACTTGTAATTAAAGGTCCAATCAAAAGATTGATTTCTTTTTCTCTTGCTACCATTAAATAAATCAAACTATGTTAGGTGAACAAATTAGTTCCTCAACTGCCCTCAAATCCATGCAAGAATTAGGACAATCCCAGTTGTCAGTATCTATGTACGTCTAGAGCAGGGAAACAAGGGAAGATATGCCATTCATTCCTGCTAGATTTGGGTTTTCTACACATCTTAATTGCTTCAGTATACCCTTCTGTCTCCATTTCTTGAAATCACTTGCTAGCCTTGATTCAAACCACAAGCTCATTAAGTGCTTGAGGGTTAAATAAGCAACAGAGAGGTGCTGCATTCAGGGTATTCGCTTTCTGCCACTGCCTGACTTATCATGCTCAAAGCTGCATTAAGAGAGTCTTTATTAAAAAAAAACAAATAAATAAAATAAAAATCTGACAGCCACAGATGCAAGGCTTTTATTTCTCACACTACACTACTGTTCTTGGCATCAAACAGAGAGAAGGCCTGAGGACTGTGATTTATATACAAAAAATCCAAAAGCACACCTGGCTTTTCAGCTCTGAGGTAGCATCCCAGCCTCGTGACGGATGTCTCGGGAGCGCAGTTGGAGTGTGCGAACGCAACGGTAAACGCTACACAGTTAGGTGAGCCTGTCTAGCAGCTCCAGTCCAGATGAATTAGTTAGTCTATGTCCATAGGGGGGGGCTATATAGACTATGCACACTATATTGACTATGTACAAATTCACATTTGCATCATTATCAGTTTGATCTGATTCAGGCAAAGCACTTAATTATGAATTTATGATTAAATTTTTTTTATTTAATTTTACCCTCGTTTAATTTTACTCTCGTAACCAAACAAGGTAAAAAATGTTAAGATGCACAGTTAATAAAGGATCTAGGATGTGGCTGAGGGTGGCTCAGAGGTTGCATATTTCTAACCGTGTTGTCAAACATGAGCGGATCAAAAAAAAAAAAAAAAAAGCAAAGGTTTCCATTCTGAACGTCCCAATTGCATACAGTCCAACCTTATGACTATAGACAATGTATGATTTTTTTAAAAAGTCCCCCCCCCCCCACAGATCTCCCTCAGGAATGACAAGAATGCAGTCACTGGCCTATAGGAGGAACGAGGAAGAGTAGGAACCAAACCAAAGTGAAACTTTTCTGCTCCTCTTAAGTCACAAAAAGTCACCAACAAGACCAGTATAACCCTGTTTTTGCTCGTGTCCTCGCAAGCGTCCTGGGAAAACAGAAATGGGACAGAACGCTTTGTGGTCACATGGTGCCACCTGCCGTCTAAGGCTGGGAGCTGCCCTGGCTGTCGGGGTCAGTGCCTGAGGAGCTGGTGTCAGAGTCTGAGTCGCCGTCATTGTCTTCGGACAGGCACTTCTCACGCACCCGTCTCTGAATGGCACTCAGGCGTGCCAGGAGACCCTGGTAGTCGAAACGACCCCTCTTCTCTCCAAAGGGATCCTACAATCAGGGACGGAAATGCGTTAAAATTCTGTGTTCTAGATTCCGAAATATATTTTGATACAATTTATGGTTCACTCTGTACATGCCACACGCATGTAGGTGAGTTGTTTTTGTGGGTGGAACCCTTTGTCTAATGAGCGTGCTGGGAGTGTCACACACAAACAAAAAAAATTAATAGTAATACAGCCTCATGTAGACTATACAGATGTTTAATTACATAGCAAAGTATGCAGTAAAGAAATCGGTCATTACATGCTCTAAAGAACAGAACAGTTGTGTCTGTGAATAAAGTGGTGCACAGCTTTCCCGCAGCGACTTTCCTGCTCGTTTCTCCTAGCAACCAAATGCATTGATGTTTCGAAATGTCAAAAAGGGCAGCTCAATAATAGTTGACAGGGAAGATGTACACGACACAACACCAAGCGTTACTATTACACTTCCTGCCTGCGTGTGGTATAACAGCGAGCCAGGAGGCGCGTGTTACTCGTTACCTGCATGTTCTGTCCTTGCAAATGAAGGCGGTCTTTGCAGACTCCCTCATAGAAGTCATAGTACTCCAGAAAGGACTTCTCCATCACACTCCTGACAAAATAATAAAAAAAGCAATGTTAATTTAAATAAGCAACCTTTCCTCATTTTTGTTGTGTATACTGTGTACTCTGTGTCTGATAAATGCTGTAAATGTGTACTATACACAATTAAGTAATTTACTCGCACAGCCAAATGCTTATTCAAAAAATTGAATATTCTAGCCAAAAAAGTGGTTACAATTTCCTGTTTGAGACCTCAAACAGGAAATTGGTTACAAATGAAAGCAGACATATTCCTGACAAAATAAATAAAAGTTGCACCATTTTCTCTTAAAATGGTGCAACTGAAGGGACAGAGATACAACTCCATAAATATTCTAGAAGACAGAAAAAGAAACGTATGCTGTTCATTTGTTTGTGTGCGCGCATTTCCTTAGTCCCTGTGACAGGGAATGAATACCATAACACACCTCAGGTATGGGACTTCTGGTAGGGGTGTTGAAATTGATCTCATAGTCAATGCAACATGATGCAGATGTGGACGATTCTGCATCCATGCAGTGCATAATTAAATATATGATGTCGATTGCTGATTTTATGCGTTTTTTTCGGCAGAAACTGACACCAAGAAAAATGCTGCATGCAATGCTGCACAGCCAAACGAACGTTGGCGCTCAACATCCATGTGGATGCTTTGATTTGCTCCTATCAGCAGAAAAACGTTCAGCGTTCAATCTGCACTCACCTGATCGGCAGAAAAACACCTGCGTGAACGAGGCCTTAACAAGTGAACGTTCACACATCTATTACTAAGGGTGATGGGTTAAGAGGAACCATTTCATTGTGTGTGTTTTATCACTTTCACTTTGCATAATAAAACAAGAAAAAAAACTATTTCAGCTCAAATGCTTTATCCTGAAAGATCACTATGAGGAAAAAAAAAATCTATAATCTATAATTAAAGAAACATATTACAAGTAAAGAAAAATATTTTCAATGTCAGTCATGCATATGAAAGCGAATCCAGGTGACTGGAATACGAGGAGTGGCACTAATTATGGAGGAGGAAGGCATGAGTGGCATCAGAAATGCCAAACACACTCACCACAAAGCCTCAGGGCAGGGCACTTTGCCCTCCAACATGTCACAGACTGCCACGCGCATGGTCTCGTGACGAATGCACTCGTTGTAGTTCTTACTGTCTCCTGGATGCCTCTCCTATGAAAGAAAAGGAGAAAAAAATGGGACACCAGATGAAAATGAACTATGTAACTAGACATTGAACTGTTACCCATCCTTTCTTGGATCACACGCAAATTATATGATGAGCATGAAATTCTCGTCCGTGGTGAGATTCTTCACTTGATTCTTACTGCCTTGTATAAAAAAATAGCCTGCCAATAACCATATTTACAGTTGAAACCAAAAGTTTACATACACTGTATAAAGACATAACGTTTTGTTTCTTACTGTCTGATATTAAATCATACACATTTTTGGATTCTCAAAATAATTTCTATTTGCTAAATGTCAAAATAATGTTTGAGAGAATTTTGAGATTTTCTTATTACTTTCTTCAAAGTCAAAAGTTTACATACATTTGCTTAGTACTTGGTAGAATTGCCTTTAAACTGATGGACTTGACACAAACAATGTGGGTCTCCTTCCACAAGCTTCTCACAATAGTTTTATGGAATTTTGGCCCATTCCTCCTGACAGAACTGGTGTAATTGAGTCAGGCTTGTAGGTCGCCTTGCTCTCACACATATTTTCAGCTCCGACCACAAATTTTCTATGGCTTTGTGATGACCACTCCAAAACACTGACTTTGTTGTCCTTATGCCACTTTGTAACCAACTTTGCAGGGTCCAATGCTTAGGGTCATTGTCCATGTGGAAGACCCATTTTAGCCCAAGATATAACCTCCTGGCTGATGTCTTAAGATGCTGCTTCAATATTTCAACATACTGCGCGGGTCAGTGGTGACCTAGCGGTTAAGGAAGCGGCCCCGTAATCAGAAGGTTGCCGGTTTGAATACCGATCCGCCAAGGTACCACTCAGCAAAGCACAGTCCCGACACACTGCTCCCCGGGCGCCTGTCATGGCTGCCCAGTGCACACTCAGGGTGATGGCTTAAACGCAGAGGACAAATTTCACTGGGTGCACTGTGGGCTGTGCATCACAAGTGACAATCTTCACTTTTCTTCATGATGCTATCTATTTTCTGAAGTGCACCTATCCCTCCTGCAGCAAAACAACCCCACACAACATGACGCCGTCACCTCCGTACTTCACAGCTGGGATGGTGTTCTTAGGCTTGAAGGCATCCCCCCTTTTTCCTCCAAATATGACAATGGTCATTATGGCCAAACAGTTCTTTTTTTTTTCTTTTTTCATCAGACCACAGGACGTCTCCAGAAATTAGGGTCTTTGTCCCTGTGTGTATTTGCAAAGTGCACATTTACAGCATTTACAGCAAGTGTAATCTGGGTTTTCTTTAATGTTACTCTTGTGGAGTAACAGCGCATGTCGGTGCACACAGTGAAATATGTCCTCTGCATTTAACCAATCACCCTTGGTGAACAGTGGGCTGCCATGACAGGCACCCGAGGAGCAGCGCGTGGGGATGGCGCTTTGCTCAGTGGCTCCTCAGTGGCACCTTGATGGATCGGGATTCTGATTACGGGGCCGCTTCCTTAACCGCTAAGACACCACTGCCCAATGTGGCACCTTAAGGCATCCGGAAATTGCTCTTGTGGAGGTCCACAATTCTCTTCCTGATGTCTTGGCTGATTTCTTTAGACTTTCCCATGGTGTCACAAAAGTAAGCAGTGTGTTGAGATGTGCCTTTAAATACATCCACAGGCGTGCCTCCAATCAACACAAGTGGTGTCCGTTAACCTATCAGATGCTTCCAAAGCCATGACGTCATCATCTGGGCTTTCCCAAAGAGTTTAAAGTCATAGTAACTTTAGTGTATGCAAACTTAAAAAAATAAAATCTCTCATGCATTATTTTGACATTTAGCAGATAAATTATTTTAAGAAACCAAACAGGCCTAAAACTTAAAGGGTTTTGTATGATTTAATATCAGACAGTAAGGAAAAAAAATTGTGTTTTTATACAGTGTATGTAAACTTTTGGTTCCAACTGTATATCAGCACTACATTTCACAGATACATTAAGGACAGACAAGTACATTATATACATAAACATAAAGAGTCAGCTTCCTCTTCAATGATTAAGCCTATATCCTCCTTTTAGTATAGGAATAGGGTTAATTCATGAATGGGAACAGTTGTGCAATTAGTCAGGCTTTATCTAGTGGTGCCCACTAGCAAGTACAAATCTTCCTTGGAGGATCAGGTGTCCCTTACACTGCAGCTTTAGACAAATTCAGGCTCATTTGTTACAATACTGCCTTCATCTAGAAAGCACTAAAAGCACTAAACGAAGTGAAAATGTTCCTCCAATAAGTGTGTGTGTGTGTGTGTTAGGAGATGCAGGGTTGCAGTCATGCTTTACCTGTTCAAAGCCAGGCTCATTGTGGTAGGGGTTTTCTGTCATCAGGGACTGGATGGAGATTAAAACAGAGGAGATACTCTGAGCGGGGCTCCATGCTGGACCTGTCCAGGTGCTGCCGTGTCGAACACACATAGTACTGGTCAACCAGCTGAGTCAACAGCGACACTCTTAACATCAAACAGGAACCATAGTAATCTGATGGAAAAACTATGGCAACTGCCCTAACAAGTTCTAGGGGGTCAGAATGGGGCAAATGCCACAATTAAGTGGAAGCTACCAAGCACCATTCTAATTTTATCAATGCAGAAGGTGCTTCATTTTTTGTTTTATAACGCTGCACTGGGTCATAAACCGTAGAACCACGCATGGTTATTATATTTTGAATGTGTAGAATCTGATCCTTGGCGTGAGGTATGGCACCAACTGCGGTACTAAATGAATTTTTACCGCTATTGGCTACAACAGTTCCGCATTAAAATAATTCCCAAGACAACAACGACAGATCCAATCATTAATAAATCTGCTTTTCTGCATGATTAATACCTAAAGTACAAATACCAGGTTTTATGCCACTAAAGCGAATGGAGAATTGTGAAAATATAAACCCGTAATCCTTTTGAGCAATACTGGCTAATCCTTTTTCATTTCAGCAGCAGAACAGAAGTGGAATCAAACTTTCCCCCCATACAGAACAATGTAATGGAACAACAAAAATACACATCATTAGAAAAATATATATAAACAAATAAAAACTAAATAGAAAATCCCTAATAGGAATTGAGGGGACCACCAGACAGGGCCCACCAGTATCATGTAAGAAGTTACGGCAGCTAATAACTGGGTTGGAGGTGAATGAGCAGCCTTACCCAAGGATACTGAGGCACACTTTGCCATTGCGATAGAAATTTGGGTTGAAGCGCACGGTGTTGTGTCCTGTGGTGATGAGCTTCACCCGTGGTGGGTGGATGGGGTAGTCCGGGGGGCAACGGAAAAGAAAGAGGAAGAAGCCCCCCTCATAAGGTGTGTCAAATGGTCCTGTTATGAGGGCATGGATCTGAAAAGAGGGAGGCTGAATGAGTCACATTCTGCAGAAAAATAAAACAGTCTCTGATATGGATTAAGTGGACAGTGAGTAAGCGAGTCAATATGACGGTTTTAATTAGTCTTGATTAGTCAGGTAACACTTCACTGGACTTAAATTAGGAAATTAAATCAAACATCTCATACCACATCTGGTAAAGCAGAGGATTCTGATTGGTGGGAATTATAAAACCCTATAATGCACAGGAACAGCAACCATTCTGGGTGCAGCGAATATTCTTTCTATGAATTATACAACAAAATCATATAATTCAGTCCACAAACAGGTTTTTGTTTTGTATTAACAATTGTCCACACGGAGGCGTTATCTGAAATGTTGTCCACACAGAGACGCAGAGAATGGCTGTTTTGACCCTCCCTCCACTCCTGTTAGTGGCGCTGTAACTCCCCGGTCTCAACAAAAGTACTCTCCTTGTTTCGAGTCTCGTTCTCCTCTGTTAAACAGCCAGAAACTTGCCGGTTCAAATCCCGATCTGCCAAAGTGCCACTGAGCAAAAGCACCGTCCCCACACGCTGCTCCCTGGCCACCTGTCATGGCTGCCCACTGCTCACCAAGGGTGATGGTTAAAAGCAGAGGACACATTAATGATGTGTTTGGGGTTATAGGTCAGTGCTATTTTATAAAAAAGAAGCCAGAGAAGATAAATTAATTCTGGAAAATAACCAATCTGGTCTCCATGAGGATGCAAGGTCAGATCAGATGGACATTTTTCCCATTTTAGTGAAAAACAAACATTGTCGTGACTTTAATTATTACTTACATTAAGAAACTGTGAAATTACTCCATGTCAGGGTTTGGTTACTGTTTCACAGCATATTTGTTTTGATGTTTAATAACCGTAAGGTTATTAAACATCCCCTGACAGTTTATATAGCTCTTAGTGGACCCCTAATACTGTATCTGAAGCCTCTTTCGTAAATTCAGCCACACAATGAGATTTCCCCAGGAAGCGTGCTTCAGTGTCTGCAGCTTTAAACGGTAACGAGGAGGAGATTCATGGAAATGACGCCACCAGCCACAATATTTGGCACAGACAGGGAGTCGTGTCGCCGTTTTTTCCAAAAAAAAAAAAAAAAAAAATGTAATAAACCCACTGATTCTTCAGAGTCTCGTGTGACTGAACTAAAAAAAAAAATACATTGTGCTCATTTTTAACAAAGCAACTGCAATGCGTCACACCATGACGATCGGTGGAGTTACTTTATTTATTTTTTAGGGGAGGGGTGCAAAATTCCCTGGACACACTCTTTTCCCCTATTGCCATTTCTAGCCACTGCAGGACCAAAGACAGGCTAGTGAAAATTTCATGTCGTGGGATTTTAGAAAAAACAATAATCAAATCAATGTACTCATACGTAGGCTCCATCGTTGGAAGACGAATAGTTGCCAAGTGTCAGAAAATACCTTAGTCATGTCATGCGGATCAGGGACAACAAACATGCCTGGAGGAGGTTCCTTATAGATGGACATGATATCTCTGTGGATTAAAAAGAAGACAAGAAAGGTCAACTCTAACGCAGCAAGCAGCGCTGCTAAAATGCACTTTTACACTCAGTATCATCATCATCATCATCTTCATAACCATGATGCATTTGACTGGAGTATTCAAAGGACTCAGTCCATGTCAGGCGGACACTCCAGGTTTTACAAACTACCGTAAAACCGAAAGTGTCCTGGTTGTAGTTTTGACTCGACGCCCTTGTTCCAGCGGAACAGTGCGGTAGTTCACACCGCCTCGGTGCTGTCAGGGATGTTCTAGGGAGACGAAGCCCGTTTAGGGAATTACGTCAGACGGCCACGATGTTTAAAATGCCAGCCGTGACGAAATAAAATCACGAAATGACCCGAGCGCTCCGCAGTCCGCGGCAGGGTCCGGGCCGAGCTCCGCACCTTTTTATCCGGAGGATGCACTGCTGCGACGCCTTCTCGTTGTCCCAGTCGGTGCTGAGCGTGGGGTCCCAGGACGTGGCGTGGATGTGCGACAGGAGGCCCGCTCCTGCCAGGTTCGGCCCGATGCTGATGGGCAGCGTGGGCGCCACGGCGGAGGGCGCGGAGACGTCGGAGCTCACCGCCGTGCCGAAGACGCCCACCCCGCCCGCGTACGCGCTCTCCACGGCGCTGATGGCGTACGCGATCATGGGAGCCTCCACGGTCAGGTCGCTCTCCGCGGCGGCCGCCGGCGAAGGGGAGGCCGGGTTCGCGCCGCCGACCGAGTGCCCCGCCAGGGTGTGGACGGTACCCAGAGTCGGCAAGAGCAGAGCCCCGTTGCCCTGGCTGGCTCCCACCGCCGAACCGACGGCCCCGTTGGACTCCTCTCCAACGTTGTCCGCCATTGCCCTCAAACGTCAGCACACGAGCCGGATTCGGTTCTAGCGAGTTCGCGTTTCTTCGTCTTCACTTTCTCCCGTCGTCCTCACAGCGGCGGCTAACGAGGGGACAAAAAGGGAAACGAAGTTCGGCGAAGCGGGAAACGGCGCTACGGCATGCTGCTCGGCGGCCCCGTCGACCCTCCGGCAAGACGTCGGTGTTCACGGAGTCAAAAACAGCGGCTCCCGAACGCAGGCACCGGAGGGGCGGCCGCTGCTGCTTCCACCAGTCGCCCAGCGCCGACGTAGCCTCCAGCCCGCGGTGTGTCACGGTGCTTTCCTGTTTTCTGAAGCACTTCCTCCTCAGGCCGTGGAGCAGCGCCCCCCAGCGGCCACCCAGCGGCAGCGGCGGAGCAGCGCCCCCCAGCGGCCACCCAGCGGCAGCGGCGGAGCAGCGCCCCCCAGCGGCCACCCAGCGGCAGCGGCGGAGCAGCGCCCCCCAGCGGCCATCCAGCAGCGGAGCAGCGACCCCCAGCGGCCATCCAGCGGCGGAGCAACCAGAGCGACTTGCAATCGGCAGATGTGGAAAGTAACGAATAACATTTTAGTCACGTTACTGGAATTTGGGTAGTTTTTTTGTGACTAATTTGTAGTTTTTAAAGTTGTTTTAATCAAGCTACATTGGAAATCCCGCATCCCGCTGCTGAGTAAAAATTGAACTGAACCGAAACGAACCGTCTGAACCGAGAGGAAATTCCCACTACGTTGTTGTAGACTAATATACTGCAGCGCCCAATATTGCATTTACATTTAAGGCATTTGGCAGATGCCCTTATCCAGAGAGACTTACAACGTGCTTTCATGTTACCATCAATGAAGTGATCAATTCTAGTTCACTAGGACCCCCAACTATGAATACAATCTTTTTATTCACATTTGTTGTAGTTTCTATACATAAATAAGACAAAAAGAAGGTTCCAAGTTAATCTAAATATTCTCAAAAGAGGAAGGTCTTGAGCTGTCGTTTGAAAATACTCAGTGACTGAGCTGTTCTGACCTCGAGGGGAAGTTCATTCCACCACCGAGGGGCCAAGATGGAGAAGAGTCTAGATGAATGTCTTCCTTTTACCTTCAGAGATGGAGGGACCAGGCGAGCAGTACTGGAGGCTCGGAGTATACAAGGTGCAGTGCGAGGTGTAATAAGGGCTGTGAGGTAGGATGGTGCTACTCCATGTTTGGCTTTGTAGGCCAGCATCAGTATTTTGAACCTGGGAGCCAGTGGAGGGAACGTAGCAGAGGGGCGGTGTGGGAGAATTTGGGAAGGTTGAAGATCAGTCGTGCTGCTGCATTTTGTATGAGTTGTAGAGGTCGGATGGTACATAGTGGTAGACCAGCTAGAAGGGAGTTACAGTAGTCCTAGTGCCGGAAATCTAAACGGACTATCAGAAAAGAAAGGGCCAACACGACAACCAATCAGAAAACAGCAACATTGTACGTGGGTGAATGCAACACAGCCACCAATAAAAAAAAAGACGTCCTGGAATTCGTCGCGTTATTCTGCTATTTGTAACAAAATCAATGTTTTATATCAATGTTACAACAATTTCAAAACTTGTTTGACATCTTAGAGAATGTTGCCCATATAATTAGCATGAGTTTATCAGAGTGTCTGAAGCGTAAAGTTTTACAACCTGTTCAACTCCTGTCCAGAACAAGTAGTCTTGGTGATCTTTCATTATCACAGGATGACTGACATATTATAATCATCTCTCTTCAAAAAGGCTAAATAATTTTATTGAATGGTCTCTGCCATGTATAAAATCTGACAAATTAATAACAACACTTTAGCTGACAGACAGCTCTTTGTGCACCGTTGGACAGAGGTGTCAGCTTTTAAAACTTCCACATGAAATGTGCTGGTAAGTCTCATATATAAGTCTATATATGCTTTTTTGTATCCCAAACATTGATGAAACCGAACAAGAGATTTACAGTCTAATGCTGTAGTGTTCGGTGGGTCAGGGCACTTGATTATATTCCTTATATCAGCAGTCAGTGGGATCATTTGTCAGTTAAGACAAATTATATTATCTATATACGTATGTAGAAAGAAAAAAACAAACACCATTTGTTCATAAGGGATTGTTTAACGTTTTTACAGTTTTGGATACTTATATTTTGACTTCAATTTCTCTTTTTTATTGTAATGTTTGAGTTGAACCATACAATTCAGAATTTGGCCCTCTTATATATATAAAAAATTATTTAACATTAATATGAGTTCCCCTAGCCTGTAAATGGCGATTGGTGTAAAGACCTTTAAAATGTTTTATAGGGTTAGAAAATGGTCTGAACATAGTTTGTACATTATACTGCCTAAAAGTTGAACAAAAGAACTAGTGCTGGATTGGATTGTCCTTTTTTATATCAAGTAATTGAAAGTACCTAACATTTTTAATTTGGGTACTTTTACTTTAGTAGAATTCTAAGAAAATGAAGATACTTTTACGTGACATTTTTTTTCCACCTATGACAATCAGCAGTTACATGGACAGTCCCCCTAGAGCAATTTAGGGTTAAGTGTCTCTTGCTCAGGGACCTAGGTCTTTGGGTTTGTAGGCAAGTGTGTTACCCATTACACTCCTACCACCCTACTTGGGGTTTTGGCCCTTTAAATTTGACAATAAGCAGCATCACCTCCACATATGACTAGCATTCAGATTCAGTACTATGGGTCTATTTTTCGAGTTTGCAACTTGTAGGCAGTTTTATTCCTAATATGAATATTGATTATTATTAGCATTCATCCAGTGTCAATACTGAAGTCAGCAAGTGAAAATATCTACAGTCAACAGAGCATTTTGAAGATAATAAGTACACTGCATTTAAACCGTGGAAAATAATCTATAATAGTAACTTCAATAATAATTTCTGATATACCACCAGCAGGTGCCCAATTAGCACAGTTTGAGAACCAAGGGTTCAGTGTAATCCACCACTTGAGGTTTCATGTTTGATGCAAGATTACAACTTCCTGGTCATTAACTCACAGCCTCCTATATTTACAGACCAGTTCATTTGTTGGATGGGGGAAAAAAAAAAAAAAAAAAAAAAAAACCCTAAAAGGGAGGAGAAAAAGTCCTTTACATACTGCATAAGTACTGTGTACTTCCTGCATCTGATCAATACTGCTTTAGATTGAAGTGCCCATGCAATTATGATTTAAACAGAAAGTAAATAAGCAATTTAAAAAAAAAAAAAAAAAAAAAAAAAAAAAAAAAAAAAAAGAGTGCATTAAATCATACATTTTGGGCAGCCAGAAATAAAGAAATCTTCACATTTGGGGGATCTCAGCTAAGATTGTGCATCCTTTAATGCTCACTCCAAACATTACTACAGCAGGACCTCCAGCCAGTCACTGCATTTTTGATTAATGCTAACCAACTGATTTACAGATTTAGTGAAAGAATTTAGCAGAGTGCAAGGATAGACCCCATCTCATCTTACAGAACACACACACTAAAGGTTATCCCAACCATTTATTTAGACGGACCATCCAGACCAAAGTAAGATTTTACATAAAACTCAGAGGTAGGGGGAGGGGAAAAAGAACTGAAAACATAAAAAGTAGTATTATTGGAATGGCGATGCCACGGCCTCGAGCTGCACATCAGAGTTCCAATTTCTGGGCAGAGGATAGCGGACTTGGGGAGAAGGGTCGTGTCTAAATTACATGGCGAACAGGATAAGGAAAGCCACCATGAGACAGAAGAGCCCCATGGCTTCAGACAGAGCAAAGCCCAAAATGGCATAAGAGAAGAGCTGCTGCTTCAAGGAGGGGTTCCTGAAAAGTGAAAACAGAAGTCAGGAATTGCAAAGTCATGAATTCTGGGTAATTTAACTGCATGAATATTATGAAATTAGCTACTGGTTTAAGTATTTCAAAATGAAAAAAGGCCTATTTTTACAGCATTTAGCAGACACCCTTATCCGGGTGTCGTACAGTGACGTACAGTTAGTAAATTACAGGGACAGTGTCCCCGAAAGCAACTCATGGACATATGGCGGGACTTTGTGGTCTTCTGCGTCATAGGGGAGGCTCTTGCCCACTAGGCTACAGCCATGTGCCTTTTCACACAATTCCAATCATATTTCCACTATTGATCAAGAACTGGACTAGTGTACTCAGGTAATGTGCTTTTTGATCCAAAACTGAACTGAAATAGGCACTATGCTCCATTCCATTATATATTCAAATGGTCAGATGTGTGAAGGAAGAATCCATAAGCAAAATACCTGGCATAACCAATGATGAGGCTGCCAAAAACTGTTCCAATTCCAGCTCCTGATCCTGCCACTCCGACTGTTGCAGCACCAGCACCAATGAATTTGGCTGCAGTGTCGATATCTCGAGACACAGCGCTGGTCTGGAACCCCCGTGTCACACTGAGGACCGAGGTCTCACTTACGGGCAACAGGGCCTACATGTGTGTGAGAATTAACATAAGCAGTCACAGAGCAACAGGAGGCAGATCTATTCCAGACAGAACAGTTTAAGCATATTAATCTGGCAAGGTTACCTGCTCACTTCTGGCTTCAGGTCTGCCGAAGATGGACACTGACACGGGCCGGGCCAGGACTCTGGACCCACTGCGCAGCTGCAACAAACACAAATAAAAACTGACCACCTAATACAAACTAAAAACAAATACATCTGGGTACGCACAGAACAAAAAGGTTCAAAATTCATACAGGGAAAAGAATATAATCCTTACCAAAATAACTAAAAATTTGTTCATGCATGAGTAATTCAGTATGAAATATCTAGCTATTCTACTTTATTTCTGACCATTTGCCACTGATGGGGGGGGGGGGGGGGGGGGGATAAAAATTCTTACCACAGCAGGTGAGGTGACAAACTTAGCACAGGCGTACATCTTTGACGTCTGGGGAGGAAAAACAACGTTTAGGCACTTACAAGCCACTTCGTCTGCTATGCCAGATTCAGAGTGATTAAGAAATTAACTAAAACTGACGTTCTGGCACAATACAGGCAAAAAGAGATGAGGGGGGGGGGAGTAAGTAAAAGAACCATGCAAATATGCACAATGCTAAAATCCAGTCTAATGCGATGTGCCCAAGTATTTAGATGAACATCTAACCAGGACCGTTATAGTCCCCCCCGCCGCCCAATCATGGGAGTCGCCATTTGTACAACCTTCTGAACAGGTGACACCACCGGCATGGCAGCGGCCACCCGCGAACCGATAAAAAGAAATCAAACTTCAAAAAAGGACGGGACGTAACGAAGCGAACGGGACCGAACGACTTTCTAAATCTCACGGGCGAATTCGTGGTTCGGGCCCTTACGCTGCCGGCGACATGAAGGTCATCAATAATCCAATGAGTGGACCGCGAACGGCAAGGACGGCGGCCCACCTGTGAAGGCCGGTTTAAAAAAAATATATATATATATACACGCGTGTATAAAACAGAGTATATCCCACGGCTGGTCTGCAGCATGTGGCCCGAATTCGCTGCACTAGCAGCGGCGCTACGACCACTAGGCCCCAAGTCAGACATTTTGCAGAACCGGTACCCTTATATAAAAAAATGAGTGGCTCCCGCAGTCCGGTCCAGCCACGTGGCCCGTGATCGCGGGACATGTTGCAGGTTGAGCCGGACCCCGCGGAACGATTCATTCATTCATTCATTCATTCATTCCAAAATGGCATTGACCGTGACACCCACGGAACGCCCGTCCGCTTCTCGCCCGCTACGCTGACCGGCTTCGGAGAAACGCGACCACGACACGCACGGCGCTCGACAGCCAAATAGACTGAAACCCGCTGAAACCACGAACGAGAAGAAGCACTCAGCCCACCTAGCGGTACAGTACACGCAGGCCCGGGAACCGCGCAGCCTCCAGCGGGTAAGTGTACGGAGGAAACTGTCACCTTGCCATTTATAAGCGGGGGAACCACGTCCTCGACGGCCATTGGGCGGAGGCGAGAGTCCCCGCGACGCGATTGGCTCAGCGCCGAGCTGGGCCCGCGGCTGGAGCCAATAGCACGGCGCTGGTCGGCACAACGAGACACCCGGTTGGTCGGCGCAGTTTTACGGACGCCGCATGGCTAGAATCCCTCTCCGGATTGGATGACGGTGCCGGGATCATTGGCCGGAAGCTGACCTTCACTTCCTGGTGCAGCCAATGTCCTCTGCCGCTATTGGGGCAAAACTATTCTATTACTAAAGCTCCATATGCCGCCATGATTGGCCATTTCTGAACCCCTTCGTCGGAAATCGTAGGGGTTATTTACATTTTACATTTACAGAATTTTTCAGACGCCCTTATCCAGAGCGACTTATAATCAGTAGGTACAGGGACAGTCCCCCCGGGAGACACTCGGGGTTAAGTGTCTTGCTGAGGGACACAATGGTAGTAAGTGGGATTTGAACCTGGTTCTTCTGGTTCTAAGGCGAGTGTGTTGCCCACTAGACTACTACCACCTTCATATTTTAATAGTAATTGTTCCGAAAGTGCACTAAACCAATATACTATGCATTTTTTCTTATTACATGTGTATTCATACATTTGCAGAAAACAGGAAAATGTGCAGAGTTAGGGTGGTAGTAGCCTAAACCAAAAGACCCCGGTTCGAACCCCACTTACTACCATCACGTCCCTTAACCCTGAGTGTCTTCAGGGAGGACTGTGTCTCCAGGGGGTCAGTCCAAGGGGGGACTGACTGTATGTCGCCCCCAGATTAATCGTGAACATCTCAAAAGTTCCATTTTAAACAGGGGTGACTCAAAAGTCATGCATATGTGCTCTGTTTATTTACTGTAGTATCTTAACTCTTCTGAGCCAGGAATGTCGTCTGCTCCTTTTACTTGATCATGACTGCACTGATAAAAGTGTTATGCATTAATAAGATGAAGAAAAGAGGCAACTTTTTGGTTCAAACTTATTTAAACCAACTCTCTGTTATCTATTGTAAACAGGGTCTTTATTTAGTTGAGGTTTTTTGCCACTGACGATTATAAGTCTTTTGTGGGTCAAGTCTAGTGATCTAGTGATTAAAGCTATGAACAGTTTCGGCAGCCAACTCCTTTTTGCAAAAAGCCAGATTTAGACGGCCTTTCTATTTCCGCGCTACATGATCTTCAAATAAATATACCGATATATATACTGAGAATGAGCTAAAGTGGGCACATATAGGGGTTCATGGACATCAAAAGGAGGTGAAATGAGCCAGCAAACATGGATTTTATGTAAACGTATTTGCTCTTACCACAGGTGTTAAGATTTTTGGGCAGTGGTGGCCTAGCGGTTAAGGAAGCGCACCATAATCAGAAGCTTGCCGGTTCGAATCCCAATCCGCCAAGGTGCCACTGAGGTGCCACTGAGCAAAGCACCGTCCCCACACACTGCTCCCCGGGCGCCTGTCATGGCTGCCCACTGCTCACTCAGGGTGATGGGTTAAATGCAGAGGACAAATTTCACTGTGTGCATCGTGTGGTGTGCTGCTGTGTATCACATGTGACAATCACTTCACTTTATTATTATTATTTCAGTATATTTGTAACTATTCATTGTCAAATGAAAAGAATCAAACTATTTGATTTATAAAAAAATTATCTTCTCTTCCCTTTGGTTGCTTCTGTTAGGGATTGCCACAGCTAGTCGACCAGTCTGGCTCTTTGCACAATTAACATGGCAAAAGCTTTGAGCTGGATACCCTTCCTGGTTCAACCCGAAAAGCCATAAGAAACGTGTGTGACATGCATCCCCAGAGGCTGAGTTTTATTTCTAAAAAAAGCGATACAATTGAATCTTCTGGCAATAAATGTAATTATTGAACAGTGGACGGATTTAGTGCAGATACAGATCGCTTTAGATCATAAATAGGTGGCACTGATTGCCAAGGGTACACGTCAGAGGACTTTTATTGTGACACATACATGTCACAGTTGGAACAGGTTGATCCAGCGAGTGTTTTTCATACAACAAACACACCTTCAGAAGCACCGTTATGTTTCCAAGCATAACCATTTCCTGCTCTGTTGGAGGTAAGGAGTGTGTGCTAAAGGAGAGTAACAGCCAACGGAGAAAACATTTACAGGGTAATTATCTATTCTCACTCTCTCACATTCCCATTTTCACCAGCTTGGACACCTGGTAACTGTAGTATTTTTATTGTGTGGCTACAGAGAACAGATGTGTTCAAGCTGTAGATCTTCTGCATGGAGAGCATAACATTTTTAAACATAGAACCATTTTCAAAACAGCACACAGTTTACTTTTGGACTTTGATGCTCAAATCTATGTGCTTGTTATTATCTTTTTTGTTGCAGGGTAGGATGTTTGACATATATTTTTTTTCAGGAGTAATTTTCATCTCGGTGATCAATGGTAAGTTGACATATTTACTTATATTCATGTTATTTGATACTTTCTGTATCTGATATCTGTGTGGATCATATTACATTAATAATTCAGCCAAAACAACAGAATTCAGAACTGAATTTTGGACTAAATTTGCATTAAAAAATATCAATATTTGATGTCTCTCTATTGATATATCACCATGTAAAAAATTGCAATATATTGCGGAATAGATTATATTCTTATACCATTTATCATTTCTAGTGCCCTGTTTAGTGTTTTCATTCAACTTTCCCACAATAAAAGTCCAAGTGAACAGCCCTGTCACACTGCCCTGTAACCATACATGCTTTGGTGAGCTTACCTGGGACGCTGGGGGGATCGGTAGGCTTCGGACAGTTGTCAGCTGTCATCAGGGAAAATGTACTGAGGGAGAAGATTACAAGAACAGGACCAAACTCTCAGTTGAGAAGTTTCCGAGGGGGGATCTCTCTTTGACTATCAGTTCAGTCAAGATCAGCGACCAGAACACATACACGGGCACCTGTAACTATAGTGCAGTCTGCTATTTACAACTTCATGTTTTGGGTGAGTTTTTCTGTAATATTGCATTTGAAATTGCATGGCACTGCATAGTAAACAATTACACAATGTTCCATCCTCTGAATAACTGTAATAACTCTTCAATACTTGCATGTTAGTGTGTATGATATGTATGATAGGGTGGGACTGTAGCTGTAACTACTGATTGTAAGTCGCTCTGGATAAGGGCTGTAAATGTAAATGTGTGGAGTTAATGCTTGAGTACTCGCTTTTCTCTGTAGTTTTTAGTCAGTGGTCTGTTTAAATTCAGCTTCTCTCCTGACATTCTTTGATGCATTGCTTGGGCTTGTTACATACTAATTAGTCTCCTTTGTTTCCTTAGCTAAAGGCAGTAGAATTGCAATCCAAACAGGTCAGTCCCTATCCATAAATCTGCCCAGTGTCAAACCAGTGCGAGTAACTTTCTCCAGAGAGGATTCCAGCCCAGATGATGTGTTGATATGCTCAGTGGAGAACAGTGTGCCCTACTGCAGTCCTGAGTACCGGAAGAGAGTGTCTGTCCACAAGAACTCTCTCACACTGTCAGACGTGGCCCTGTCTGACAGCGGAGTGTTTGCTCTGAAAGACCCCAAGACCAATGGACTCATCAGTGCCCTTTATGTCTCTGTCTCTGCCACAGTTACTCGTAAGTATAGCATAAGTAGTGCATCATTTTGACATCATTATTAGGTCCTGCAATCAATAAAATATAGACAGTAAAGAGAACATTGTCTGTTTTATTATCAGCTATCGGTGCTCATTTCTGGTTTATTTGCACAGGTGGCACAGTTTTTCCAAAGTGTCTCCATTTAGAAAGGTGGACCATGAAAATATTATTTGTGCTGAAATTATTCATTAGTGTACTTTTTCTATGATATGATAATTTATCAAAAATGTATACTAAAATATTTCTTCTAAAATAGATAAATATATATGGAAAAATATATATGTTAATGACTATGTTTATCTGACATTCACAACAAGATGTGTGTTCTGTAGGAATTTAACTGAAATCAATTCTCTCTTACTGTAGGTGAGACGCACTGGAAATCATTTGTTGTAAGGATTGCTCTGCTTCTGCTTATATGCAGTTTAATATTCAGTTTGGCACGATATCTGGAAAAAATGAGTAATAAGCAACAAATGGAGAACAATTGTGCATTTTCAGCCAAACAATAATGCCACTATACTTTTAAATGCCCCATGCTATTCAGTCTATGGATTTTGGACCTTTTTCTGACCTTTCATATTCAGCATCTGGACCTGCTAATTTTTTGGACCTTTTTCTGACCTTTCATATTCAGCATCTGGACCTGCATTTTACTTTACGGTGGCTCTTAGATTCACGCTGATCTGCTCAATATGTTTCACTGGACAGTTTCATCACACTTTTTATGAATTACCGGACAGCCTCTGTGAACTAGACATGTTTAAAGATCTAGTTTTTGTCTATTTTATTTCATATGAATAAATAGAATTAACAATCTGCAACACTGTTTCAGTAAAAAAAAGTGCACAAGCATTGTGGCTTTATTTGTGTAATGTTATGATTTGTAATTTGAGGGCAGTAGTGGCCTAGCGAGGGCAGCGGTGGCCTAGCGGTTAAGGAAGCGGCCTTGTAATCAGAAGGTTGCCGGTTTGAATCCCGATCCGCCAAGGTGCCACTGAGGTGCCACTGAGCAAAAGCACCGTCCCCACACACTGCTCCCCGGGCGCTGGTCATGGCTGCCCACTGCTCACTCAGGGTGATGGGTTAAATGCAGAGGACAAATTTCACTGTGTGCACCATGTGCTGTGCTGCTGTGTATCACATGTGACAATCACTTCACTTAATGCAACATTATCTCCAGTGAAGATATTATAGTTGTATAATTATTTAGTTCACAATCTGAAATTATCTTATTGAAATCAACTAAAAGCATGCTGTAATTTACACTCCAAATGATGTCTACTTTATTTTACATAATTATGTGTTGGAAGGTTGTAGCGTTTGCCCAATTGATTTAGGGAGACATGTTGCTAACTAAACAAAAATGACTGAAACATTTTCATTCTGAAATTGCTTTGTACAAAATTTAAATTTGGATTAATCTTGGACCAATAAGTACATGTGTGCTGTGCTATTGGAATTTGTACACTCTTTGTAGGCAGAGAGAGAGTGTGTGTGTATGTATGTGTGTGTGTGTGTTTGTGTGTGTGTGTGTGTGTGTGTGTGGGAGGGGGGGGGGGGGGTTGCAAAAACTCCTTTGACTGTGAGGAACCTGCACAGCTTCAGACAGGGGTGAACTCTCCACGATGACCTGAGCTGTCAGACTTTCCCTCTCCACTCTGTCAGTGTGTCTATATCATTTTAACTGCCTGTCTGAACAAGGGCCTCTCTGGATTATGGGCAAAATAAATCATCTACAAATCTATAAATCATTTTCAGATCTCTTCCCTGCAACCCAGGTCACCTCCTAAGTCCCATTGCAAACTTCAGCGTTAGTGTTTGAGTAGATGTATGTTATACTGCATTCCATCAGATACTGTTAATCCTTTTGGATGAGCAGTCACTTCAGATCTTAAAAACATAAGAGTGAGAATAAACCGAACAACCCAGGCAATATTAGACAATATGTGTGTATAAGGAACTTTTTTGTATCATGTCTTATAGTTCATAGAACCACAAGAAGAAATTTGTGGGAGTGGGTAACATGTATTTTCTGTTTTTGAAAAACATAATGATAAAATGATGTGGCCAAACAAAATGCAACATTTCGTTTACTACAATTAATTTTGCCGAATGGGTATATGAGGGCAGAATTCTTTACCGACTTGATCAAAGCCAGCATGCATGATGCTTCCAGAAGGTAAAATGTATAAATTTAACAGACGCCATGGCTGAAGGATGTAATAAATTGTTAGGGCTTTTGTGAGCTGGCACCAAATCAGGGACTATCCAGAGGACTGCAGCTCAATAAAAGTGCTGGGTTTTCAGTCTGTTTTCCAAATTCTAATTTCATTTACAAACTAAAATATTGTACATCTGTCAGCGTGTAATTCGTGTCAGTAGCCAACATAAGAGCAGCTTAACATTTTCACCTTGTATGATACACAGTAAATTAAACCCTTTACACTGAGCTCATTCACAATGCTTGAGATTTTTGTTTTGAAATTTAGTTCTTTTTAATAGTTATTTAATCCATCAGTGTTCAAATGAGCAGTGTCTGCTTATTCATTCCACCTGGTCCTTAGTACATTTATTAGATGACATTCTAATAAATGGGGCAGTGGTGGCCTAGCGGTTAAGGAAGCGGCCCCGTAATCAGAAGGTTGCCGGTTCAAATCCTGACCCGCCAAGGTGCCGCTGAGGTGTCACTGAGCAAAGCACCGTCCCCACATACTGCTCCCTGGGCGCCTGTCATGGCTGCCCACTGCTCATTCAGGGTGATGGGTTAAATGCAGAGGACAAATTTCACTGTGTGCACCGTGTGCTGTGCTGCTGTGTATTACATGTGACAATCACTTCACTTTTTTTTTTTTCTCAAAGTATTTGTTGAAGTTTACTTATGTACTTATAAAATAGTACAATGTGCACAATACATAATAACATTTATGTTAAGCTAAATATTTTTGTGAGTAAAGGGAACAGAGAGGTACAGAATGAAGTCATCATATCAGAAAAAAATGATCCATATGATCACCAGAAATGTAATGTGTGCTGGCTGCAGTGCCTCAGATTTGACAGTAGAGGGCAGCAGAGCTTCTCACACCGCCAGGAGGCGATCTAGTGCTGTCTAGTACTGCAAACTCGCCGTGGTTTCTGCAGCCAGCCAGTATATGTTGGCTCTCCGCTTTCCAAAATACACATCTTATCGAGCTTCAAGCCCAGTAAAACTACACCTGAGCTGCTTGTAAAGAACAACATGTTTCCCGACCAAGCAACAGCCACAGGACGTCAGCATGTCATACACCTGCAAGGATCCTTCATTTCCGATCATTTCAAATTTAATAATAATTTAATAGTTAGTAATCTTGGAATTTACCTAAATCAAATCACTAAATATCACTAAATACTTAAGTAATTATGTCATTTCAGATCCATTCATTTTGCCCATGTAACACAAATTGTGGAGTTCTGAGAAGTTGATCACTGGCGGATAAATGTGATTAGCTGTCATCGTGATACACAGAATGCGGTGCACGCAACGAAATGTGTCCTCTGTGTTTAACCCAACATCCCTTCCTAAGAAGTGACCAGTCATGAACGCCACCCAGTGAGTAGTGTGTGGGAATGGTACCTCAGTAGCAGCTAGTCAGTCCAGTCAAAAATTTGAAATTGGAAATTTGAAATAAATGACTGGAAGACAAAGAATTCAGGAAAAAAAAAAAACAATATGTCAAATGTCTCTGTGTGAATGCATGGATACATGCTGATTCTGCATTTTCAGGCAAGTGAACAGTTTCAAGTGC
Organism: Denticeps clupeoides; assembly: GCF_900700375.1. Classification (NCBI taxonomy): domain Eukaryota; kingdom Metazoa; phylum Chordata; class Actinopteri; order Clupeiformes; family Denticipitidae; genus Denticeps; species Denticeps clupeoides. The sequence goes on along the minus strand of NC_041713.1, from coordinate 9,447,512 downwards.
AAGAGGGAGGGTGTGTTAGGTTCTCAGTTACCACATGTGGGAACGTGGTCCGACAGGATCCAAATTTCCCAGAGAGTCTCTGGCTTAATTGGTGGACACAAATATAAATTAAAATTGTAGTAGATTTTGTCGACAAACTGAGTCTGAACCATTACGTTGCTGCGATCTCCAGATCCTGCAGGTTCACTCTACAACATTTGCAAGATTAGGCCTTTTCTCTCACAACAGGTTACGCAGCTCCTCGTCCAGGCAGTGGTCATCTCCAAACCCGACTATTATAGGCCTCTGCAGTCACCATAAAACCACTCCAAATGATCCAAAATGTGGCAGCCCGTCTCATCTTTGATCAGCCAAAATACACCCATGTCACGCCTCTTCTCACCCAGATCTGCAAATGAAATAAGACTGAAAATTCGCTCTTCATGGGGTCTCCGATTCCAATCAACTGTGTTCTCCTTTGTTGTCACTGGCTGGTGGAACAACTTGCCCTGCTCCATTCGACTAGCCGAGACTACTACCACCTTTAAGAAGCAGTTGAAAACCCGCTTATTCAAAAAGTATTTCAGACAAATCTAACACTTATACACACACATGCACATACACTGCACAAAATAATAATAAAAAAAGAAATTCTTCGTCTTAACCATTTCCGAGCATGTACTTTTTCTGACAAGTTAGGCCTTATCAGGGCTCTTAGTTTTTGTAAACTCAAAAGCTATAGAAATCGAACGAGAATTGCTGGTGTCTTCCTCTTGTAAGTTGCTTTGGATAAAAGTGGCTGCAAAATAAAGTAAAGTAAAGAATTTAATTGCTTCTGTTTATGTATCAATCATACATGATATATAGACCTCATCATCAGTCATGCACCACAATTATGCAATTATAATCAAAGGTTAAACTTGTTAGATTACTATTTCTCTAACTTACCTAGCAGTTAATGAAGCGGCCCCATGATCAGAAGGTTGCCGGTTCGAATCCCGATTCGCCACTGAGTTGCCACTGAGCAAAGTACCGTCCCCACACACTGCCCACCTGTCATGGCTGCCCACTCCTTACTAAGGGCAATGGTTAAATGCAGAGGACACATTTCATGGTATGCACCGTGTGCTGTGCTGCATTGTTTCACAATGACAATCACTTTCACTTCACTATTAAAAGAATACTATTTTCTCGCTGTGCTTTTGTACTGGATTGCACTTCAAGATCTTTTGATTTGAATAAACATGTAAGCATTTTGTAAAGATTTTTTAGGTGAGATGCAGAGCAGTCTCGTTGGCTGCTGTTCTGAATGTCCATGCCAAGCAAGGAGTCCAGCAAGCAGGTACGAGCAGAATAATAAAAACCGATGAGGGACGATCCTGTCATCCTGATACTCCTCCCTCATCTGTCACTCACACCACCGACTGCCTCCTCCGCAGGTGATCACAGACAATCAATACAGCATACGTTTCCAGGGGGGGCTACATCCCCGAGCAAACAGATGAGCGAGGGGCATGAGGGGACAAGCTGAGGGCACTGATTTTCCCTTCACTTCACTTACAAAATAACAATCCATGTCGGATTTCTATTTAATGCCACTCTCATATGACTTGTATTAAATTATTACAGCAAACTTTGTGTACATTAATAATTCAATGCATCATGAAATATATTAAAGTGTTTAAATGTTAAAGATCATGGACAACTAAAATTTGTTCATGCTCTATCTATGATGCGCCTTTAATTTTGCTCTTAATTGCCAAACAACCTCCATCAATCAACGTCCAAAAACCAGTGCGTGATGTGCAGGTGGGTACGCCAGCGTACGTGGGACGATCTCCATCACAATGAAGTGAAGAAGAATGGCTGCAGCACTTGGGGAACTGCGATTGGGTCAGAGGTCAGCGGATCCCTCTTTAGGTCGCACCTGGCTCGCGGGCAGATGGACACACCAGTGGGCCTGTGTCACCCGAGGTGTGACTTTACGTTACAAATAGCTTTTTAAGAAACAGCCAAAAATAGATGTGGTCACCAAGCAAGTTTGGAGATTCTGCAGCTTACATTTATATCTCTAGTTCCATCTATTTATTCATTTTATAAGGATTTTACATTCAGGGAAAGATCTGAGCCTATTAAGTTGGTCTTCATTTCAACGTGTTTTTACCATGTGAAAGTGAAAGAACTTCTGTTTCTAGAGATCAGCTCCCACATTTGAGTTTTTATAATAGATTAAAAACGTAGCCGTAAGAGAATAAACCTTTAGCCTTACATATGTTGCTGTTGCAGGCAATATCCAGGCTATATAAAACATAGACAACTTGTGACCAAATATAAGTCCATATAAGAGGCTTTGGCAGACTGAGGCTGGTCCTCCACCATGACCCGGATCAGCAAGTAAGACCCATGATTTACACCACATTAGAAATACACCCTCAAAGTAGTTTTCACCTCTAAAAAAATGATCACATCCATTATCAAATCGTGTTAAAATCATGCCTAATAATTCCTTACTCCCTTACATACAGAATCTATTGAACTTTCTACAAGTAGCAAATGTATTAGATTGAAGTAAAAGTAACATCAACAGTTGAACGATTTTGTTAACTGCATTGTATTCACCATTAAGAGCCATTTTTGTTTGTTTAGAACGCAAATACTTATCTTTAATTAATATGCACAGTGATGTGCAGGCTGCTAAATGTGAAATTTTTTTTACTAGGATGGTCATCCTCTTTAATAGGTATTTTGATTGGGGGAAAAAAAGTAGTTTGATGTGACGTATGCGGGTGGTCAGCCGTGGCTGAGGCCCACATCTCCAGTCGCTCTGTCCGTCACCAGCTGTTGAGTGTCTCTGAAAGGTCTGCGTAAATTGGTTTCAGTTGCCAGTGCCAAAGGGGCCCTCCAGGAGCAGACTCAAGTCAGCAATAAATTGCTCAGGGTGTGCATGTCTGTGTATGTGTGAGATGGGGGAAGGGGCGTGAGAGTCCGTCTCTGGCGTTCCAAGCACTGTACCCGCCCCCCACGACCACCCCTCCCGCCATCTCTTCCCTTACAGCCCCCCATTGTGCCATCAACAATTTGCCTTGATTGTAGCAAGTGGAAAATCAATATGCTCTTAAAACGGCAACCCAGGCTTATTTCTTGGGTTTGGCCTTGACAAAAGTGAGCGGCTTAATTGATTAGCTTGGCCCACGAGCTGATCTTTCTCCTGCCACATATCAAACGGCCCATGTGGTTTGGCTCTGGAGAGCGGGAGTGAATGGACCGTGACAATTAGATCTTCACTGTACCCCTCGTCCATCCTTGGCTCCGCTTATCGGGCTAAATCACCGCCATGAATCACGTGGGCTGATTGGACTGCCGATACTAGGGAGGCTGAGACGGGTTATTATGACAGACTGGGCAAGTGGCACTGTGGTGCAGAGGTAATCACTGCCTGCCTTAAGCAAGAATACTGCGCGGCTGGTGGTCGGCCATCTCCCATGAGCCCTCTTTTGTTTTATGAGGTGCTCTCTGAGAGTCATGCTCTTCATTCACAAATCCATACCTGCATAGGATGCATTTATCAAGCCCTGATGACATCAGTTGCGTGTAGCTTTCGGTGATTCAGGACTCTGGGCTTTAATTGAAAATTTTAACAGGGGCTCTGGGAGCCTAACAAACTTTCATTTAAATGCAAATTCACGTGCTGAATGATTAAATTGGAAATAGAATTGATGCCAGTCTTATCTAAGTCATACTGTAAATTATGGAATGGTGGGATGTGTTATGGTCAGTTTGGGGACAGTTTCAATATTGCTGTGTCAGACACTAATAACTAAGCCCTTTTTAAATACTCTTTACAGGCAGTGTACGTATGACAAAATAGACTTGTCTCCAACTCCAGTACTGACTTTGGTTGGGCTTGTGTGACCTATAGGAATTACTGGCAGCATACTGCCTAAATTCATCTAGCAGTCAGTACATTTTACTCAGTGTTAACTTGTGTCTGAATAATATGTATGATCACAGTTTGGATGTAACAGAATACATATGATAGTGATATGTATTCAGTGTACAAAATAACAACAACACAAAGTGACTGAATTCAGTCCACATTACATTTACAAGGCAGTTAATCTCTATTTTAAAAAACAGGAATATATCAGATGGAATATATTAGTTTCAACATTAAAATAAAAAAAAAAGTTTGGCATTCAAAAATAATTATGTAAAAATAATTTGGCCGTATTTATGCTGATATGATGTCCCTTTGATGTCCCTTCTTGTATGATTTTGATGGTGACTCAGCTATTGTCTTTAAATTGTGATAAACCCCCCACGCGTGAAGGTGAAGTAAACATGTTTCTCCTTCACACACTCATATCCTGATGTGCTTGACAGTCAATTATAAATAATGTTCATCTTGCGATTTTATTAATGTCTGTAAATGTAAAAGAAAAAAACACTACCTGTTTCAAATTTGGGTTTTACATGTATTTCAAAATACATTTTTAAAATGTACCCTAAAAAATTATTTCATATTTTTATTATTTGTAATATTGAAATATTTTACTGAATACATTTATAGCAGTGCATTCCGTGTTCAATTTTCAGTGTTTTGCCCAATCCTGTATATAGCATCACATAATAACATGTGTTCTGATAACAGTTAATGAAAATAATTTTGGTACACATCACATAGCCAGCTATTTTAATGAATTGTTTTGTTGTTCATAATACATGCATACAGATATAAGACATTAAGAGAAAAAAAATCTTCGATATGGAGATAAGAGTCTTGCACTGCCACCTTTTTAACATTCCTGCAGTGTGAGGCGCAAGGTAATAAAATAGGCTGTGTGGGTCTGTTGGGCTGAGGAGGTGATCAATAGCTGTGGTGGTTGTGGTGGGAGGGGGGGCAGATGTCATCCTCTCATCCCTTTGCTACGTTTACGCCCACGCCGTGTCATTGTCTCATCACCCATCCTAGGAAAAAAAAACAGGCGATGGTCTGCTCCGATAGCAAGTGGAGATGCTATTTGTTTTTTTAACTAGATGAAGAGGATCTGGGCACGTCCTGTCACCAAAGTGCATTATTACACTGATAGACTCTGGCTGCCTGCTACCCTCGTACTTGGGGTCAGGGGGAAAAGACGGATGGCTTGGAGGGGTGGCAATTAATAATGTTTTTACACGAGCAATGGAGCCATGCAAGAACAGGCCCGATGGATCACGGGCACTATTGAAATGTGCAGGTGAATTGATTGGTCTTTGCGTAGAAATCATTAGGTTTAATTGAAGGCATGTTGGGGTGTGAGAGGGCATGAGGCAAGTAGGAAGGAGAGAGAAAATGGGAGAGCATTCAGATTTACTGACATTAAAAACTGAGAAAACGGCTGACTAATAACAAAAGGCTTTGAGAAATGGCACGTTTCAAGCACTCAAACTGGTGTGCTGACAGAAAAGATCTATGTTATTTACAGTTAAATTCAGTTTATTCTAACATTCAGGAGAAGCCTACGTGGGACATTTTAAAGCCCCGTTATAAGAATGTAGCTCAGCATATTGACAAGGGTGTTTGATTAGTCCAGATTAAGGAAGTATGGGTTCCTAAACTTTATTAAGTGGTCTATTTTGTTTGCAGAGGACCTGCGATGAAATTCATGTGGCAGTGGTATGGCCTAGCTGGTATGGAAGCTAACTTGAAATCAGAAAGTTGCTGGTTCGAATCCTGAACTGCCAAGGTTCCACTGAGTTACCACTGAACAAAGCACCGTCCCCACACACTGCTCCCCAGGCGCCTGTCATGGCTGCCCACTTCTCCTTCAGGGAATGGGTTGAATGGAGAGACCACATTTCACTGTGTGCACTGGGTGCTGTGCTGTGGTGTGTCACATGTGACAACTAATCACTCATGGCCATGGAAGCGTGAGGCTAAAATGGTAATTAATGTGCCATCGCATTTTTAATATATTTTAATAACTAATAATTACTTATCTTTAATATACAGAAAACAACCAAGTTTTCCTTATATTTATCTGTCTATTCCTCTAAATCCTAAAGATAAACTTGATGTGACATTATTTTGTTTATTATAGTGCCCTATGAGTTTAATGTTGCTATCCTAGTTAGTGTTTTCATTTAAAATATTAAGATGGAATGCAATATTGTGAAAACACATAGATGGACAAATACTCGAAAAGCTCCCACACACAGTATTCCTCTTCGACTCTTTGAACTGCTGCAGTCAGCTAGCCTGCTATGCAGCATTCATCAAGTCACCACAGATTTTTACAGCTTCCCTGGTTAGCCTTGATAGTTGTTGATGTGCCCACACTGTTTACAGTCCTCACCACATGGGCGGAGTCAACCATGTTTACACCTCCAACTGTACTCTTTTCAACATCTTTCTTCCTCATGTAAAATATTTGTGTTTTCTTTGTCTTATTATAAGTTTGCCATTGAAAAGCATAAATGTGGAAAAATATATATTCTCCATGATTCTGCTGATGAATCATGATTTAAGATGTTTGGTAGTAAGTTTGGCATGGCTTGGCTTGTGACAGGTTTATCTGTGCCACATGTTAGACGTAGTAAATTTGTAGGATTCAGAGGTACTCTGCACACTCCAATCTGTAGACCAACAGTCTTGTCAAGCTAAGGAACAGGGGCAACAATAATACGTAACAATATACTTTAAAAATATTACTTTACTTTTACTTTACTTTATTTGGCAGACGCTTTTATCCAAAGCGACTTACAATGGGAAGACACCAGCAATTCTCGTTCGATTTCTATAGAAATATAGAATATTAATATTTTAAATCCCAGAAATAACCAACTGCTGACTTCTTGGACTGAAGTGTTATTCAGGGACTCTGAATAACATTGTCTGTAAGCCAGAGATGTAATTTCATGATTTAATTCCTGATTTCTTTCTCTAGTTAACAGCTATAGAAGGCATTATTATTAAAATAATCACATATGATCTATTGCTGTCAGTTTCTGGTGGCCTGGAGAAATGCTGAGAAGTTTTTTGTGGTTTAGGGGTGGGGAGTGTTGGTTTCAGTTGGGAGTAGGGGGTCTAGCCCTTTAGGCAACTCTGGATTATGAGCAGCTGGTTGTCTGTAAAGACAGTGGGCAACACCGTGGCAGCCAGGAATGGCAGCTCTCCGGTTACAGTACCTGTCCATAAAAAAACCCTTGCCCTTCTGGTTCTGCTCTCTCCCTCCACGACCCCCCAGGGTTCTCCTCTGTGTGTGCTGGAACTCACGAATGATGAAAGCTGGACCGCGGCGGCAGTCTCACAAATGAGTGGTATAGAGACTCTTGTTTACAGGCATATGTTTGATGTGTAGTCATGCTTAGGGGGTGTCTGACGTCTCATTGAGATTGAAGGTTGACTGGGGAGGTCTTTTGGTCTTGCATGGCGGAAGGTGTGATATGACGTCATTTGTGACGTGATGTTTGTCAAGCTATGTTTGAAGCTAATACGTTTCCAGGTATGAGCAAGGTAATAGTAACAGTACATCCGAGATCAGTTTCCCCTTTATTTCAGACAGGGTTTAAACCAGACACAGTTTCAGCGTTGAATCTTGTGTTAAAAATATCTGACATACCGTTTGACATTCAGAAGCTGATGAAGGGCTTATGAGCCCAGTTCCTTGAAGAGCCCCCTATATCCCCCCTCCTTATAAGAGACTGCTTTACTGTGTTGTGCACTGCACACCTTCTTTTTTACTAGGCACGGAGAAGGCTTAACAGTTTTAGAAATGAGTAATAAGCACCATGTGAACGGTGCAGGCCCTAAATTGAGCCAGCTCTGAAACTGTTTACAAGAGGCAGTGCCTTTTTAAGAGTCTGTCTTCTCTGACTGTGGAAAGTCAAATTGCCCTCTGCTTAATTATGGTCAGGGTGTATGAGTTTTACTGGGCCCAGTCACAAATGCAATATACCCAACTATTTCATTTTACTCATTTTTATTTTTTTTTGGAGGTTAATTCTATTTAAATTTGCCAATATATTCACCCATTAGCAATTAATGAAATAATTACGTTCAGGCTGTCATAACTGTGGTAGACAGCCGTGCAACTGTGATTGTGGCTTTTGTGGTTTTGGCAACGCTCCGTAAATGGAGACTGTGGCTTTTGCTCTCATTGGCCAACAGGTGGCAGTAGAGGGCCTTTTATCTATATCTGTGCCGCATTTGCTGGTCCCTTGTTGGGCACAAGGGAAATAAGTCGCTTTTGTGCCAACATGACATCTCAACAGTGTACTGCTCTGTGGAAACAACAGAATGGCCATTTGGTGTCATATTGTTCAATTTAACTGTGACAACAAACATGTTTCATGAGGTTGAACAGAATAGAATAAAATATTCCCATGTACTCGTGCTCTTAGTGCTGTTTGACAGTTTTCTTTCTGATGACTACAGAAAGAGGTTGATAGTGTGCTATGTTTTAAACTGAGCCCTGTTGTTCAGTCTGTTGTATCATTGTTTGAGTGAAATATGATTGCTATATCAAACATACATATATAGATCACAAATTATATGATTATTGTACAGCAGTAAAAATTAAACACCTACTCCTACTTCTGAAAATTCAGTGTGCTGAACGTTCTGAAAATTTTGTGAAAGACAAAAGAAATTGGCAGACTTTAGGACCATGAAAGCTCCAAGCGTGCTGCACAAGTCCATAAAATTGTGGCATGTCCCGTTGGCAGGCACTGGTTAGCCTATTCTGCATTCAGGCCATGCCATGTGCAGCTCACTATTCAGACAATCTCGCCTGACTCACATACTCCCCGCAGTACACACAGATGATATAAAATGGAAGCCTCAGCACATAAACACTATATGAAACCGCAAAACACACAGGAATAACAATATACACAACCGCACTGTACTTAATGCCATAATTCACATACCCACACTGTTAAACCTAGTCAGAAACACAAAAAAGACAGACTCATACTCACATTCAGACATACCTTTGTTTGTGCAACCACACACCTCATGCGAAATTGTTAAATTAACTGTTTTATTGTGTTAACGAAAATACACTATGGGCTAATGTTTTATTGTAAACAATGCCACACACTCATTTAGATTTATTCATGTTTTCTACAACTTTTGGAAATGTTTCAATCTTGCCCTTTGACAATTTCAGTTTTAAAGACTTGACCAAAAGAAACAAACTGTTCAAATAAACTTTTTAGCACAATGGCTCCAGTGTATGGTAGAAACAAATGGCTCTGTCAACCAGTTCGAGCTTTTTGCAGCATAAAAAATGTTAATGTCTTCTTAAGATTCAAAAGCCTATTTATTTTATAAGATTTAAAAGCTAATTATGACCAGTCTGGAAGTTTACGGAAAATCAAAAGGGAATATGAAGGGTTTTGTGCATGGAAAAAGTGTCACAGGGGAAAGAGTATTCACAATTTTAGGCATGAGCGGATTGTTATATATTTATGTAAAAAGAATGGTGGGAGGAGCCTAGTGGGTAAAACACTTGCCTGGGAACCTGAAGATCCGTGTTGAAACCCCAGTTATGACCATTGGATTGGGTCCCTGAGGAAGACACAGTTGCTATAGGGGGACCATCCCTGTAACTACTGACTGTAAGTCACTGTGGATATGGCCGTCTGATAAATGCTGTGAGTAGTTTGATGTTGAATGTGATCTGAAATACTATTGTTGTGTTGGTAGATAGGCCAGTGTTTCTCAAAGAACAGTGTTTCCTTGAAGAACATCTGCCAGGAGGTTTTTGTTACCAACCCACATATCTTCGCAATCTGCCCTATTCATTATTAGGCCATTAAGTAACACCTGAGCCTAATTAAGGTAGGGCTGGAGTGAGGACCCTCAAGGAACGTCCTCAAGGAACGTCTTTGGGAAACATTTAGATAAGTCATCAAACACATTCACCGTCAGTGTAACATATTTTCCTCCATGCAGTTTTTGCTGTATCCTCGCTTCTTCCTTTTTCCACGTCTAAGGCCGCTACACCTGGGCATCTTTGTCATTGGCAAACACACCGAGAACACACAGGCTGCAGGACTGCCCCAGAGGAACTCAGTGAAATATTTATATGGTTCTACATAAACTTTTCTCAATGCTCATAAATACACATTTTAAATGCAGTGATTTTTCAAGTCTTCACAGTTGTCATCGGTGCTTTAGCTAACATGAAAACCAGACTACTGGTCTCATATAATGTTTCTATTGTTTATTATTAATGTTGTTGTACAGCATATTAAGAGTAAAATATTATTCATATATTAGTACAGAATTGGGTTTCTCATAAGGGGAAAAGATAGTTTATTGACTATTCAGATTTTACTATTGGCATTTGCAGCATAAACTGAACAGGAACTATAGGTTTAAAATATTGAAATATTTGAAGCATAAATATTCTAAGCATAAATGATAATAAGCATAAGTCTTATGCAGTCTATATAGCATTATGTAGCAAAAATGGCTAAATAAAACGCAACTAAAAGTTATCATGTTGTAGTACTTAATATGTTCTCTGTAGTCAAGAAAGTTAATCAATTACAGGAATTCTGGGAGTGACCATAGTTTTACATTGTTGTCTTTTCAATTTGTTCCTCTTAAAACTATCAACTGCACTTGATACAATGACTCATCAGTCACTGATGTCAATAGTAACAATACTTGGCATCCGGCCATGTCAAACTGACTCGTAACAGAAGGGTTGTGGGTTAAAATTCTGAACCGTCAAGGAATCGTCCCCACACACTGCACCCTGTGTGCCTTTCATGGCTGCCCACTGCTTAATAAGGGTGATGGGTTAATTTTGTTGTGTGCACTGTGTTCTGTGCTGTGCTGTGTAACACGATGACAAAAACAATCATTTTCACTTTTCACTTAATATTGTCTTCAAACGTGTTTTTTTTCCCCCACAAGGTGTATAGACACCACATTATGTTTAAAAAAAAATCACATATTACATTGCATATGGGATTAACTGTGATAACTGGTTGATGCTGGGGTGCCTTGGTCCACAATTCATCTGTCTCTATTTCAGTTGTTTCTTCATTCAACTATTTCACTGATATCGCTCAGTTTCTGTCTTTTATGAACGAGACTGGTTAATTAGGCAGAGAGAAGCTTCACGTCTGGAATGGCCATTGTGATTTACCACTTCAGCCTGTAAATCTGGGAACATTCCTGCTGTAAGATGGCCTCCATGTTGTTCGCACAGCTGGGCTCACAGGGGTGATCGCTGCAGTGGGAGGCCATTTGTTGTGACACAGTGGAAGAAGCTCACAAACCTTTGCCCACAGAAGGTGTCTCTTCTGGCCAACAAAATGCTGATGATGCGGTTGTATTAGTCACAGAAGACCTTTGCATAACCCATGGTGGTGCTAACCAACAGCTGTTTGTCTAAATCATTGACATAATTTTGCACAGAAAGTGTGTCCTCCTCTTGCTTTATTTCCCTGCGGAACATATTTGATAATGCCCAGTTGGTTCGTTCAAATTTGTGTGCATAATTTCAAGAACGGAAAGTACGTGAGTCTCAAAGAACTGGTTCAATGAATGGCATTATAATGAAGTTGAAATGAAACATTAACATTTTTTGATAAAGTCATGGTGATACACTGCTGCACATCAAAATCAGGGTACATCCAAGCTCTTTCAACCACATTAAACGCTTACAGAAGACCAAGAGCAAATAAAAAGGCTTGAAAAGCAGAGAGAAAAGCAAAATGCAAATGTTAATGTCAACAATGCTAACAGGGCAATGTGTCATGTGAAATTTTGACATCTGGTACATGAGAACAAGTTAGCCTGTTAGCACGCTAACATCAACAATGGTAACTGGGCATGACCTTGGTGCATCACATGAAATTTGGTGACTTTTGGGACATGCAAAAAAAAAGTATCACGTTAGCACGCTAACACTAACGTCAAAAATGCTGACAAGGCTCGACCACGATGTGTCACACAAAATTTGGTGACGTTTGGGACATGTTGAAAATTTTCATGTTATGCTAGCATATTAAAATCAACAATGCAATTGTGTGCGTGGCCCTGATGTGTCATGTGAAATTTGGTGACAATTGAGCGTTAGCATGTTTATGATGTTAATGGGGGTGGCCAAGTAATTGTTTTGCTTGGAAGGCTGAAAGTAAGTCCATTGTTGTTGTGTAAAATTAAAGGGCATCAATGGAAGAATGGAGGGATAAAAAAAAATAAGGCAGAGTTGTCATAAGTTTCAATATGTTGAATCATTTACATTTTACATTTACATTTACAGCATTTATCAGACACCCTTATCCAGAGTGGCTTACAATCAGTAGTTACAGGGACAGTCCCCCCCTGGAGACACACTGGAGGACACAATGGTAGTAAGTGGGATTTGAACCTGGGTCTCTCAGGTGAGTGTGTTACCCACTAGACCCACTATATGTGTGTGTGTTTGCGTGTGTGTGTGTGTACAATGGATGTATAATGTAAACTGTACGAGTTTTTTCATTCAGAAAAGTTGGAATAATAATAATATTAAAGAAGCCAAATTAATTAGTTCTTGGATGCATTATTGGTTTAAACTGTGTTTTTCGATTCAAGACAATAACTGTGACATGCAGCAGGGTGCGTTGTGTTATTAAGTTACTAGCCTCCTTACCCAAAACTAGGGCTCATTCAAACTATCCAACTAAAGGTAAATTACAGCAGGTCTCCACTCCCCCATGAAACCGTATGGACAGGGTTTTGGTTTGTGTTTGTGCAACTGGATTTAGATGGAAAATCCCTCCTCTGTTGAAGCCACATCAATAACCCCATACCATAACTCCATAAACTGTGACAATTTCAGACCATTGTTCACTCCAATTCAATTTGATCACAGATTATACAGTGGTGCAAAAAAAGTATGTCAGCCACTGATTGTGCAAGTAGACCCAAAGATGAGAGAGGTCTATAACTTTCATCATAGGTACACTTCAACTGTGAGAGGCAGAATGTAAAAAATATTGTATGATTTCAAATTTCAAATAATTTATTTGTATACTGCTGCAGAAAAGTGTTTGGTCAATAGCAAACGTTTATCTTAACGCTTTGTAATGTAACCTCGATTGGTTCATCAAGTTCTATTTTGGTCTGACCATGTGACCTTTTGAGCACAGTAGGAATTTAATCCATGGAAATGTAATGTTTTACTAATACACATTTTTGTTACTGTGGTCCCAGCTCTCTTCATGTCTTTGACGTGTAGTTCTGGGCTGTTTCCTCACTGTTGTCTAGATCATTTGTTCCCCAAGAGGTGAGATCATGCATGGAGCCCCAGGCTGACGAAGATTATCATTTGTAATAATTGCTGCAACAGCAATTATCACCAAGCTGCTTGCCGATTGTAGATTTATTCGTCCCAGTCTTGTGCAGGTGTACGATCTTGTCCCTGGTGTCCTTAGATAGCTCTCTGGTCTTGGCCATGGTGGAAGTTTCGAGCCCATTTCGATGGTAACTTAAGCATGTTGTAAGTTGCTCTGGATAAGGGCGTCTGCCAAATGCCGTAAATGTAAATGCAAATGTAAATGTAAGTTGGAGTCTGATTATTTGAATGTGCAGACAGGTGTCTTTTATACAGATAACCAGTTCAAACAGGTGCCATTAATACAGGTAACAGGGATCCCAATCTGCCAAGGTGCCACTGAATAAACCGTCCCCACACACTGCTCCCAGGGCACCTGTCATGGCTGCCCACTGCTCACCAAAGGATGATGGGTTAAAAGCTGAGGACACATTTTGTTGAGTGCACGTGTGCTGTGCTGCAGTGTATCACAATGACAATCACTTCTCTTTCACTTAAATACTTATTTTCTGCTAGAAATACAAAAGACATTTTTTAAAAATAATATAATATGATTTCCTGTGGGACAACTTGCACAATCGGTTGCTGACAAATACTTTTTTGCCCCTCTGTATTATGGGGCAAAAAGTGTCATATGTTGTTTTACAAAAGATCAGTCATGTTACACAGCTCATGTAATGAGCAACATGTGTAATGCACAAATAAATACACAAATGATTTCGCATAAATGTCAAAATCCTGCAAAATGGGCTTCTGGTCAAGACAGGAATGCTGATTATAAAAACGCACCTTAACCTTATCTAATTTATTTCATGCAAATTGTTTAGCAAATTGCTGTGCCTTGCAGAATTACAGTGCTCCACTTGGGAGCACTTCTGACAAATATTTTTAAGGATTCAGAGAAATAGAAATGAGAATCAGTGACTTGTAACAAATTCACATTAAACCACAATTACAGACAGACTGGAAAAAACACAGACAGCTACAAAAAGACAAGCATTGGTTCGTCAGAAATGAAAGGTCCTGAAGTGAATCGAGCGGCTTTCAGTAAGCCTGGCGGTAGCATGCTTTAGAGAAATGGTGATACACCATTGGCCCGTCCCGCCACAGGATGTTGTAAAGATCACACAATAGCGTTCCCCAGACAATAGAAACCTTTTACTTTCCTCTCTTACTGCCTTCCCACAACTCTAAGAACTCATACTAATTTCCCAGAATGCCTGTCACTTCCTACCTATTAGACATTTATTGCATCAGTCACCTGCTTTAGTTGTTATTGTTACACTATATGGTCAACTGATACATTAACATTAATGCAAAAGTCTGGCAATGTTGTCTGGTAATTTTTCTCAGGTTTCTACGAAACACTAAAGAAATTAACTTAATAGAAAATGTGTATGCATGTTTGAGTTAATCTTCAAAATATAATTATACAAGTATATGTATAATTATGCAAAATTTGTCATCAAACATCATCATGACATAATGACTAGTGGCAGTGAGCCCTTCTTAAATTATTTGTTATGTGTACCAGGTCTTTTCATGATGGCTGTTGATGTATCGAGTACTACTATATTACAATTGCAGAGAATGCATGACTTTCTAAATGCCTGCAGGTTAATAATCATTTGTAAATTTGCAATTTGTTTTAGAACATTGTCTGATGACAATGCATAGACTTACATGATTCTTTTCAGAATTTATCTTATGTCAGGAATTATTAAGATACAAAAGACAATGACCATGCAATTTTAATCAGGTACCATGAGGATGATATCACATTCCAGTTCACTGTATGTCTAGCCGACCTGGCCCTGTACTCAGTAGAACACCTGAGCAGGTGTGTGGGCGAGACACAACACACCTGAGCAATGACAGGTGCTCAGAAGTCTAAGCATCGACTATAATCACATCAAAAAGGTCTTCAAGCAAATAAGTCATGAGCATAGGTTCCTCCTGTTTCCAAACTTCGATGACCACTGGATTATTTATTTTATGTGCGTGTTATATATATTTAATTGAATTTTTAAAATAATTAAAATATTTCCCAGATTACTTAAATCCATGCAGCGAAGTTCTTCTACTCTTGTAGGAAAAGAATGCCTGAAGTGGATAAGCAGGCTAAGAAAATGAATGGAATTAAAAGGATTTTGATAGTAAAAGCACTACTGCACATTACATGATAACACAAATCATTGCCACAAAAAAGTCTTTCCTGGTCAGTGCCCTGAATATCCTGAGCAACTGAAAGGATAGACATATAAAGTTAATTCATTTAATAACATATTTCTGAATATCACACTTCAACATTGTGATGTATAGGTAAGCAAATGGCATTAAATTATAGTGAGATTGTACTAAATTATATTTTTCCTGCATTCGCAAACACAGCATGCAGAGGTGTGAACGATTCTCTACCTGACCATCCATCGGCAACTAACTGCACCTGATGTGCACCTGCTCGTGTTTTGTCTTGCCGTCTGTTCTCAGCTCTGGTAGACGGAACCTCTGAGCCCATTTCCCCCCTCAAATAACAGCCATCGGAGCTGCATTCAGCAGCACTAAGCACAGTTATTAGTGGGCAGTGTCTGTGAGACCAAAGCACTAGCACCTCCACGTCCATGTTTTCATGCCATACAGTTCATGCACGTCATGTTAATATAGTTCATTTGTCTCATATTTTTGGTGCTGATTCCTGATGAGTAAAGGGGTTGTTATTATTATGAGAAATAAATAAATATAGGTTGAGTTCATAAATATTTATTAATTCACAACTTTGTCGTATATATACAGCACAGTTTCACAAGACATTCTTCAAATATTCTAAAGTAATAATGCTTATTTTGCAAACAAGTCATTTTTGTTTGTGAACTCTGGTTCAAGAACTTCTGCTGTGCTATGAGGTGCAAATACAATAAGGCACTATTGGGTTAGGAGACAGTCCACAACGTGAAAATATACGTCCTTTTCATATATTTACATTAAAAAAGCATTTATATTTAAAGAAGAAAAAAGACCAGTGTAAAAAAATGCAAAACTAACAACTAGCAGCTCACAGGTTTCATTTAACTTCACTGACGCTAAACTCACAGAATATAGAGTAACATGGCAGCACTGGCAAGCCAGCCACCATGTGCTTCTTCAGATTGACATCCCTTCATGATTGTGCATTTGCAAAATTGCTTTAAAAAACATTATTGTAAAGTGTGGCTATCCACATCGTTTCCTATCCAAAACCGAGGACTTCATCTTGGTAAAGGTACTTCCTCCCTGTGATTGAGCTTTACTCCTGAAGGCTTGGGACTACGAGACTGACTAATCCCAAGCATGGAGCCCCCTCTGGCCTTCAACCGTTGGTCTGGTCCCCAGTGAAGGCAATGGGGACAGAGGCAAGTGGGTGGATGGTGAATGGCAGGCGACGCGGGGTACAGTGGTGGTGGGGGAAGTCCATCCAGTCTAGGATAGGGGGAATGGGACATCCTTAGGGGATCCAGAGACCTCAGGTGGGTGCTGTAAGGGCCGGGGAGGGTGGAAGCAGCCGCCATCCCCAGGTGAGGGTACAGGTGTAGGGGAAGATGAGGTAGAAGAGGGTAGGGCAGGCTGGCGGCTGCCTGGCTCACCATAAGGGCGCAGAGGTTGGGGTCGAGAGGGTGGGGCCAGCTTAGGCTGTGTCTCTGTCTCTTGTCCTTCATGCGCCTGTTCTGGAACCACACCTGCGTTTGGGAGGGATCAGCGTTGAACACAACGACCCACGAACAACGCGACGAACCTTGAAATTGTGCGCGCAACGCGGCCGGACTCTGCTGCGCATGCGCGCGTTCCCAGCTCACCTTTATGGTGGTCTCGGGCAGGTTGAGCGCTGCAGCCAGCTCGCACCTCCTGGGCCGAGACACGTAGCTCTCCTTGCAATACTCCTGCTCGAGGCAGGAGAGCTGCTCGCGGGTGAAGGCGGTCCGGTGGCGCCGGTTCTGGTCCATTCCGTTCAGGAGCGAGGCGCGCGAGCACGGCTCCTCGTCGCCTTGGTCGCTGTCCGGCGGGGCGAGATGGGTGGCCGCCGACTCTCTGCCTTCGGCGACTAAAATACATAAACACACACACACACACACACACACACACACACACACACACATTATATATAGAGAGAGATTTATATACTGGACAATAACGTCACGATATATTTATACACGTGGCGGCGTTGTACAGTGAAGCAGGAAATTGCGTAAAATTTACATTTTCAAAAGTTGGCGCAATTCATTGTTGTATTAGCATCAATTATTCACCGAAGATTGGATATAAAATAGCGTTGGGGATTATGCATGTTTTAGATCGTGGATTGTACTCATTCAAAATGTTATAAAGTCCCTAGACCCGTCCTGAAATTAATGATTTTTTTTTTTGCCCTCCGTTAGATAGAAGAGGAAAAGGAGGATCGACTTACGCATATTTCGTGGCGTGCGACTTCCACAACTTAACCTGTGCCGAAGTAGACCAGATTCGGCGTTAGTCTCCAGATAGTCCTTTACAACAACAACAACACAAAAAAAACCCAGTCTCTTCCGAACAGGCTGGAGACCTGAACCCAAGTGGAAGGAGAAGAGATGGAGAAGAAAGCCTCCCTATCAGCCTTTTCGTCTTTTATATCTCCGAGCGGCTCCCGTCGCTGCCTAATGAGAGACGCGCTCTATCCGCCTCGGCGCCGCCCGGGCTGGCGGAGGGTAGGAGGTGTTAAACCGGCTTTGGTCTCCGACCTGCCTTTGTACTTTTGTTATGGAGAATTAAGATCGACCTCCCCTTGCCTAATGTCGCAGAAGGCCCTCGGTGGTGCGCAAGAACAACCGCCATTGTTCCGCGACGTTTGATGTTTGTGTTTTTTTGGAAATCAATCATTAGAATACAAATGTTAGTGACGTTGCGGGGGGGGGGGGGGGGGGTCGTCGCCTCCAAAAGAAAAGGGCCTTTTGGAAATATGGCTACGGATCGCCCGGTCGTTATGTTCACTATGTTCACTATGATGAATCAAACTCCAGAGAAGGTTCGCTTGGTATGGATGAACGCCAGAGGATTGCAGTTGGAATAAATGCCGTTTGTGTTTTTCATCGGACGTCGTAAACCGATACGTGTCGAGATTATTATAGCTGTTTTAATTTATGCCTTACATTAAAAGCCCCTTTTTTCTGGTGTGAACAACCTGGCCGGTAATAACGAGCGTTGGACTGGAATGTACCGGGCCGCACGTCGGTTCGAACGATACGGTGATTTAAACAGACCGGTATCCCCGGTAATTATGGGGTGTGAGCGTCGGATTGCATAAAGGTGTGAAACAGCCACGCCCCGATGCTGCTGCATCTGTAAAAATTACTCACCATTTACACCAGCCAGAAGGATTAATGATCTGCTGGCTGTAACGTTGCATGACGTTAAAATATGTCACACTGGTATCGAGTCAGTGTGTGATCGTCATATGACGGCACTCATTGCACAGGAAGTGTCGCTTGTGTCGCCTGACAAATGACCCCGCTGAAAGGGACCAAAGTCGGGCCTGGGGGGGCTGGGGACAGAGGGGACACCGGCCACGCCGCGCCGTCTCGCTGCCCGGCGCCAATAAACGTCGCGGTCGCGCGTCTCGCGAGAGTCACGCCGTCGGCGGAGCACGTGGTGCGCTCCGGCGCGCGCTCCCGGTAGCGCGCAGATGATCGTCGGCGATTGTCATTCATCGCCGGTTTTGTCTTTGATCGCGCGTCGTCGGCGGCGGGCTCCGCGATGACTGGCGGTCAAATGGGTGCGAGACGTGCGGCGTTTTTTGGGGTGACTTATTAGACAAAAGTATTTTTTTTTTTATGCTAACGTACGTTTTCGATGAAATTTTATATCAAACATTTGTTGGATAAAAACGTTGACCTTTGCCCCCACCATTGGGTGCACTCGCCCTCATACACCCAGAAAAGCAATTTAGCTGCAAAACGTACGTAACGCGCCGCAGAAAACTATTTCGGGGGACAGGGACAATCCTGTTAAAGATATAAAGGCAGTAATAAACTTTAAAGCTCTGATTAAGCCGCGGTTTCAGCTTTAATGTGAAATGCGCGCATTAAATGCTTTTTGGAAACGGGATTGGAGGGTGTTGTAAACAATAAAAGTGGATACGATGCACAGAAATGTAAAAAAATGAGAGACCAGAACCACAATATGAGCAGGTCGCGAATTTTGTCGTCTAACGATCAATTCAGTCGGACAGTTGGTCGATGTTTCATTTCACGACGCCGAGCGGCTCGGTGTCGGGCTTCTGCTCAGGTATCGCGGAGCAACGCGATCCGAGGAGCGGCTGTCGGAGGCGGCGTCGCCTGTCACTCGCACTTTGTCGCCAACGACCTGCTCTCGGCATCTTGGCAAAGTTTTTGAATAACGTGAATATTTTGACTATTGCAGTAGTCTGTAAACAGACATTACGTCTTTTACTGCACGGAAGACACTAAAGCACGTAATAATGTTTTTTTATTTTTTTTTACCGTTTATACAAAAGAATAAAAAAGTATTTGCATTTTATTGTTTTCGAATCAACCAGTAATTTCTCTCGTCCCAGCAGCTCATGTGTGCGGCAGATGTGGAAGGCGGGGCCGCGGCGTTTAATGACGTCATGCTCCATCAACGTCGCGCACCAGTGTTAATTAGGGGGGGTGACGTCACGCGGAATCGCCCAACCGCATTCCAGTTCAGGCCTTTCCTAGAGTGAGCGAAAAAAAAAAAGAGTTCCATATTCCTGCACATTGTTTTATTTAAATTGTTGTTGGATTATAAAGGATCTGGAGGGCTTAGCAGGAAAAGAGGCTGCAACATGTCCAGGTCGGCAAGTATACCAAGAACATATTTAATGAAGGCCAGATGAAGGCCAGCTTTTAAACATGAGGGATTTTTTTTTCCTTCGAAATGATGTCATTCAGGCCTAATTAAAAGTCAGCATGCCCTGCAACACACACCACTGACTCGGTTTATGGGCGTGTTATGCTTTATGCAAATCATTAGCAGAGAGAGGTGAGTGACAGTTACTGAAACTGAGGCAAAGTGTGGCATCAGTACTGAAATGTGTTGTGATTGCTTCGAGGAAACCGGGCCACTTGGCATGCAGTGGGATGGCGAAGGCTGAAACAAGGACAGCGTTGTCACCGGTAAACAAGGTCACCTGTATGAGGTACCAGTATAGAACCTGCGCTCATGGCTTTTGGGGCTGTCTCTGTTGTCTGGAAGCGTAGTTTGTTCATTTAACGACGCTTGGCGGCCGTCCCCGGACCTCTGCCTGGCCTGGGCCAGATGTACGTTACAGGTCGAAGGTTTGGCCTCACTAATCTGTGGCGGTTTTAGAGACTAAGATGGCGGCCAATCCCATGCAGGAAATATATTTAGTATTTTTTGTAGCAGGAGAAAGTGAAGTATGTTTGATGAATCTGTTTCTTCAAAGTCGCATCTTTTATGAATGCTTCATGAATGCTGTGTTCACTAATGTCATCTGCACAAGCCGCTTCATGTGCACGCTTTGCACGTATGAGGTCCCACGTTCAATCCCTGGTATCTCTATGACTACCCATTAGCGTAGCAGTCTCTTAATATTTTGGGGCAGTGGTGGCCTAGTGGTTAAGGAAGCGGACCCGCTAGGACAGAACAATAATACACTCCAGCACTTTCAATCACTTCAGGACTCCAGAATCTTGCACTAATTTTTTTACTTTACTTTCACTTTACACATTTGCACACCTTCAGCCTACCTGTTACCAATATTTTATATTAAAAACATAAAGGTGTAATATTTGGTTATATATGGTTATATAATATATGTTTGCAATATTTGCATATTGGTTCACTGTATACTTGCAATATTTGCAATATTGAGGTCTATAGCAGTCGCTAAATCATTTCACTGCATATCATACCATTTATGACTGTGTATGTGACAAACAAAATTTGATTCGAATTTGTAATCACTGAGCAAAGCGCCGTCCCCACACACCACTCCCCTGGGCGCCTGTCACGGCTGCCCACTGCTCGCCAAGGGTGATGGTTAAAAGCAGAGGACACATTTCATTGTGTCACCGCGTATGCTGTGCTGCAGTGTTTCACAATCACTTCACTTTCATGAGAAGCTCATTAACATGAGAAAATGAGTAAGAAGGTGTTCGGCGTAAACCTTCGTTGTCTAACATGAGACGGTGGTAAGAAGACAAGACTGTGAGATGCTGCCATCACAGCAAATCCTCTTTTTTTGCCCTTTTTTTGTTTATTAGCCCTGTGTCTTCAGTCTTGATGTAAAAAAAAAAATCCAATGCCCGTAAATGAGCAGGTGTGCCCAGACTGGTGCCTTGTAGTGCACACACACGTACGCGCAGCAACACACCCCAGTAACCGCATGCGAGTTATTTTGGACTGG
This sequence comes from Denticeps clupeoides, assembly GCF_900700375.1. Classification (NCBI taxonomy): domain Eukaryota; kingdom Metazoa; phylum Chordata; class Actinopteri; order Clupeiformes; family Denticipitidae; genus Denticeps; species Denticeps clupeoides. The sequence goes on along the minus strand of NC_041713.1, from coordinate 9,425,795 downwards.
GACGGTGGCTGGTCATGGTGCACAGGGGCCAGCCTGACTGGAAATGCTGACACTACCTGCTGCATGCCCCTCATGGCCCCCGGGGACCGAAGCAGGGCTCTGCGGTCATTCACAGCGGCACTACTGTATGCCGGGTCCTGTCTGGGGTCCGCCTGCTCACACAGAACAGTACAGCGCATCTGGTGCGGCACGAACTGCTTCCTTAACAGCCGCTATAGGGTGTGAAAAGGTTGCCGTGTCGGTGATAACATGAAGCGTCTCATTTTAATTTATTTATGCTGAGTAGCAATGAGAGGAGTTCGTCCTCATTTTTCTTGTGATTCATAAACTTGTGCCAAAGCTGAACATCCGTTAAGTGAGAACAACGTGAAAACGATGGAGAGGAAATCTGACCTTTAGTCCTTTGGTGCTGACAGGACTTTACATTACGAAAAAACTCACTGCATTAGTTTTCATAGTTTTTTCCATGGGCAAATTAGGAACTATTCAATGTCCAAAATAAAAATAAAACCAATGCAAATTTTTGGAACACACTGTACATACGATGCCCACTTATAAGTTATTATGAGCATTCAGGCAATATTTTAAAAAGCCAACCTTTCAGCTGCAATCTTTCTCTCTGTCAGAATATTGTTCCGAAAAACCGTGCCACGGATTTCCACCCTATACTGTACTTGTAATAGCAGGTTAAGTTAATAAATTCTAATAAAACCAGTACAGTGACATTTTTCCGAGTGTGTAGGTGGGGTCCAAATAGGATTTTAACCTAACTTTTGGGGGGGGTTTTCATTCTTTTTTTTCGAGCATCCCCCACAACAACAAAAAAAAACAAAACAAAACAGATTTTTCGTCATTTGAGACCCTCACACTATGCACGTAAACGTGCAAACATCGCGGTGCCACGGTTTTGGGAGATTATAACGACCGCGGCATCGTGTTTTAGTGATGAGATCCGAATTTGCCCCCCAGAACATCTCCGGGCACGGAGCCACCCGCCTTTAACGGGGCGCTTGGGTTACAGGTAATTATTTTGTTACCTGCCCGGACTCCTGCCGCTGCCTTCGTAAACGCCTTTTATGACGCGCATGCGCAGTCTCGCCGACGACGGTTCTGCGCCAAAGCAGGCTGGGCTTATATCAAAAATAACGATATGAAGTTGAAAGCTTGTCTGATGCAAGTCTCATCAGTCAAGCCCGAGGACAAAAATGCACGAATTTGTCCTATTTCATTCGGATTATAGTTGCCGAATAAGAAATGTGACGCTTGTCAACTATCAATCGTTACACGAAATTGAAGAATTAAACAATTGCGATTAACCACTTTATGTCTAAATAAATGAACCACTTACTGTGTAAATAAAATAATAAAAGACGCAAACTGCCCGTTGGGTTAAACCGTCCACGCAAGTTTCCTCCTCTTCAATTACCAATCGACCGTGTTCACCGAACTCCACGCGAAACCTGAAGAAACCGAGTCCGCACCAGACCAAACACCCCACGCGATCATCCCGGTTCGAAAGCAGAAAGCAACTCGGTACAGCGTTCGACTGAGTCTCCGGAGATTTAGACTTCTGACATTTGAATAATTATTGGCAGGAAAACTTGATTAGATTCGCCGCGCACCTGGACACGTGTCCAATATTTCAAAATCGCTCACACACGCACACACATATATATATTCATAATATATATTTATAATATATTCCTATGCGTTGGATACCTGCCATTTAAAAGAATTATACCTCACAAAGATCGAAAAGTCATTATTACAAAAATACGTGTTGTTTCACTTTAACGTTCCATAAAGATCTATTCTATGCTGCAGAAAATGCACATGATAATATAAAATAAATATGGCGACTGCGAAAGACTTTTTTTGTAGTGCAGAGTTGTAATGCAGACTTATTTGCTTGCTGAGGAAAATAAAAAAAGTTTTTAATGTCCCCAGCGGGCTGTCGCAACATCATGCTGCCGGAGCGACAACCGGGCCACCAGAAGGACATTTTTTTAAATCTCGCTGTTCGGCGTGAGAATCGACGAGAGGACGCGCATTGATCGCGAGCTGATCAGAATTTACGAAGAGGGGGACTTTTTATTGCAACGCTGGCCCGAAACTCGTCACTTCATTATTACAATGAAATGATTTCATTTCTTCTCGCTATTTCTGGACGAAGACTGTGCGCTCTCATGAACAGGACGTCCGGCACCGTGACCTGTTCGTTTTGAATCCCTCCGACGGCGCGTCCCCAAAAGCTGCTCCGCGTTTACAAGGCGGTATTTTACGGGGAGAGGGTCCGACACACAACAACCACAAAATTAAGCTGTTGTTTCGCGCCTTGAAGTATTTACGCACGCCGCCGCCCTCTTGGCTCGCTTTTTTTTGGCGTCTTTAGCTGCGCGGCGCGACGCGTTTGTAACTCCAGCAGGTTTATAACGCGGCGCGGTCACGACTGGGGCCAAGTTCAAGTGGCGCGGAGTGACTGGCAGCGCGCAATCAATAAATCGATCCGGGATCACCAAGCACATGAAAGGCAAACAGCATAAACCGCGCGGCGCACAAGGCCAAGGTCACCAGATAACAGGCACGGACAGCTCCTGTTTGGTCACAGTGACGCCGGTTCGTTCCCCGCAGACGCCAACGTCGGAGTCGTAAAGAAATCATTTATATAAGACAAAGCAACGTTTTACAAATGTTTTACATTTCGTGCATACATTTTAGGACTGATTAGCACAGACGCGTAAAACAACACACCCAAACACCCACCTGATTATGGATTATAATTCCGGTTCTAATTACAGAAACATCTAAAACCCAACTGGAATCATAATGTGAGGAAGATGTTTAACCCTTTATCTGTCGTTTTTTATAAAAAAAACAAAACAAAAAAGAACTGGAAATGCGCGTGTGCAACAGCTATTTTAAGTAATAAAGGAATGAAGGCCGTGGACTTTTCAGGATCCCTCTGAGCTCTCGGTGAATGATGATTGTATGTAAGCCAACTCACATGTAAATACATTATACACACTCTATATGACGTAGACACACGCACACACACACACAAGGTTGGGCCCGTGTGCCGTTAGTATAGTTTAGTAGTAGTTAGTAGTCTCAAGTGGAGAGGTGATGTTAGAACCTTCTGGAAGAGGGGAGGTGTGACTTGGTCCAGGAGAAAGGAGAGCGCAGGACTGACCTTTCCCGCATAACTCGAACACTCCCGGTCCTGTACCTGGTCTTGAACCCACGTCTCTCACACCGCCGCGCTACGCGCTCAGAGCCAGGATTTCCGCCACATCCGCATCGACGGTAACACTCACTCAACACAAACAAATAAAACTCACCCCCCCCTTCTTCTTTATTTTTTACTCCAGCCTTGCGACGAACCCGTAGCCCCGCTTTTCGTCCCGTGGATTGCGCCCCGCGCCGCGCCGTGGAAGTTGGGCCCGGACGTTTAACGAGCGGGCAGGAAGTTTCCCGGCATTTCCTGGGTACAGTAGCCTCGGCGGCGCGCTCATCCCCTCGTAACGCACAGGATTCTGGGGTCACGTGACCTCCGCCGTGCACGCAAGACGGCGGGGACGTTTTTATTTTTTTGAAAGCTATGATGTGTTCGAGCATTGGGAGACGAATCCTTGCAGATCACTTTTTTTTTTTATTTCCACGCGCTCACACGTGACTCTGTTCACCTCAAGGACCCGAAGAGATGACAGTGTTGTGGCCTTGAACTTGAGAGCGTTTGCTCAGGGTGGGACCCAACCGAGGCAGCGCGACTCATCAACAGCAGAGCCTTCTGGGAGGGCCAGACTCTCCGCTTTAAACTTGGCCTTGACCTTCAGGGCCCCGTCTGACCTGTGTGTATAAAGACAGCCCGTCTGGACTGGCTTTCGTGTGTGTGTGTGTGTGTGTGTGTGTGTGTGTGTGTGTGTGTTTTAACGAGGCGGGGAGGGATGGCATTGACACACCGGGAGAGAAAAGGTTCCTGCTTTCTTCTCTAAATATCTCCCACAGTCAGTTGTGTTCTGTTCCACGTTACAGCCTTCGCTTATCACTCACCCCCATAAAGACGCGCCGCGTTTATCCCGCACAGTTCAATTCACGCGAAATATGTTTCAATCTCGAACACTGCGACAAAAATAATAATAACAATAAATAAGAATAATAATAAATAAGCCTTTGTCCCACTTGAGGTGTTTGTGGACGAACTCCCACTTGGGTGACTCGGGTCTACCCTGAAAAAAGGTTTCAGGTCTTTCTAGACACTTTCATATGTTTTTTTCTCGTCAATATTTCAGAAAAAAATATCTAATTTAGATCTATATATGGTCAGGAACAGCAATTACATTTATAGATTGGCTTATAACACACATTTATTGTATCCTTACCTTTAGCGGATTTTTTAAAAGTACATCATTTTTGACAAACCCACGTCGAATGTGTGAAAAAATATCATTACAATTCTTTTTTACGGCTACGTAATTTTTTTTTAAGTCATGCATCTGGCCTGGACGGTTATTAGGGCTTTAAAAGTGTCTGAACTATAGAGAAATATTCCGATTTTAGACCACCTACGTAAATTTTCCAGGCCGAATCGCGTGTGCTGACTGACGCTCTTCACTTTCCCCTATTTATTGTTGCCCGAGCAATACAGAGAGAGAGAGAATCTGCTCCAAAAAAACTAGATAATAAAATGAAATATGTAAACTTTTTTAATTTTCAGTTTTTTTACATGAGTCCGGTCTACGTGATCCGTGGAAAGGTCTTGTTCTGTTGAAATATATTATCGACAATTTATTGATATAATAGTTTGTAACATATTATGAGCAACGAGGTCTTGTGCCTTCTCCTGGTGTCGGTACCGTCCGATTCTGCACCGATTCGCGTGTCCCTCCGTCCCGCTCGTCACGGTTTTCTGTTGTGCACGTCACGTGACCCGCGGCCCGCCCAATCGGATCGCGGCCCTGCGGATACAAGAGCGCTGCGTCAAAAGCGCCGTGGGATGTAACCGAGTGTCCGGCGCCGGACTCCGGGACTCTCCGCGGGCGCGCTCGGCGTGATATGACCACCTCCCTGGTCCTGAATCCTCGCTGGCCGGACACTGTGATGTTTGTGTATGAGAACAACCTGGATGAGCTGAACAAGAACATGGAGGGCTTGGTCGGGGGCGGCAATTTCGCGGCCAACCAGTGCAGGAACCTGATGGCCCACTCTGCCTTGGGGGGTCACCCCTCCGGCCTGGTCCACGGCTCCGGCTACTCCGCGGTGGACGTGCCCGGCTCGGCCTCCGGCGACGGCGGCAAGCAGTGCGCGCCCTGCCCGGCGGTCCCGCCGAGCTCCTCCACCGGCCCTCTACCCTACGGGTACTTCGGCAACGGCTACTACCCCTGCAGGATGGGGCGGGGCTCCCTCAAGTCCTGCACGCAGCCCGGGACGCTCAGCTACTCCGCGGAGAAGTACATGGACACGCCGGTCACGTCCGAAGAGTACCCGAGCCGGGCCAAGGAGTTCGCCTTCTACCACGGATACCCGAGCCCCTACCAGTCGATGGCGAGCTACCTGGACGTGTCGGTGGTGCAGACCCTGGGCTCGGCGGAGCCGCGCCACGACACCCTGCTGCCGATGGACGGCTACCAGCCGTGGGCGCTCACGAACGGCTGGGGCGGCCAGATGTACTGTTCCAAGGAGCAGAGCCAGGCTGGGCATCTGTGGAAGTCCGCGCTTGCAGGTATATATGTAAAAAAAAAAAATATATATATATATATATATACATACATATATAATAAAATAGATTAAAATGCATTTTTAAAAAGACAAAATTAATACAATACAAAATAATAATAATATGAGTGGACCACAGCAACGAAAGTTCTCGGCTTTTCATTGCTCCCCTCATTCGTTCCAGATGTGGTGGCCCACCAGCACGACGGCAGCTCCTTCCGCCGCAGCCGGAAGAAGAGGATACCGTACACGAAGGTGCAGCTGAAGGAGCTGGAGAAAGAGTACGCGGCCAACAAGTTCATCACCAAGGACAAGCGGAGGAAGATCTCGGCCGTCACCAACCTGTCCGAGAGGCAGATCACCATCTGGTTTCAGAACAGGAGGGTCAAGGAGAAGAAGTTCGTGGCAAAAGTGAAGAGCAGCGCGTCGTAGGCCGATTCCGATCCAGACTCTGTTGTCGTTTCCCCCCCCTTCTTCTTCGCCGTCTTCATCTTCCTCCGAGACTTAAAACTGAACGAAAGAAAAACGTCCACGTGGCGCCTTTTTTTTTTTTTTTTTTACCCCGTCCGGGAGTTTCGGGGCTCCGTCCTGCTCTCCGGCCCCACGCAGTCGCATTTACTAACATTAAAACATTTTTAAAAAGTGACCGTAGACGGATTCGGAATGTCCACGGGCGGCTTTTGTATATATACAGCATGTGCCTGCGCTTTTTACACGGACTCCACGGCATCCCAGTGTTAGACGTGTCAGTGTTGTTGTTGCTGCAGTAGTTTAGAATCTCTCTCTCTCCCCCTCTCTCTCTTTCTATCCATATATATAATATAAATATATATAAATATATATGACGCTGTCAATCGTATCCATCATTTGTCCGTAACGACTGTAAAACCCCATGGAAGCATAACGCCATGTTTAATAAATTGTTTTTAATCTCACGACGCTCGTTATGAAGTGCAATTAAAGAGAAGTCGGTTCACTTGTTTTTCTACGTTCCACAGATATGTTTTGTCAAAATTGAGCTGAATTGATTCTTCTGGAACATTCTGTTTTTTTTTACAACTGGTGTCTAAAATACGTTGTATTTGTACGACGTTGTTTTTACGTGCGTTAAGAAAGTCGAACGCGTTTCCTACTCGAACTCGGAAATGCGCGACGGCGACGTTTAACACCGCCACGGACAGGCTCTGAGACGCCGCGGTTCTTCGTCGATAATCCGGGTCGTTAGACGCGGGGAATGTGCCACGGACCCCAGTGTTGACCTTGACCTTGAGAGGCTCGCGCCGGCGTGACGTGGGGTGCTGCGCCTTTTCGTCCTTCGCCAGTGAGTGGGTAGCCATGTGCGCCGGGCGCGTTTTATCTCGGATGAAGAAACGGGGGCCGGTTCACGCTGGTGTCGCTCCGGGCGTCGCGGGGTGAAATTCTGTCACATCAGCACCCCCATCCTCGCTTTGTCCTTCAGGTCGAAGCCGGCGCGCCACCGACAACAGGCCGCAGTTTTCCAACCTGAATTCAGAACTTTTCTTTAGAAGCAGGGTGGACGTATGCGTCGCATACGTAAAGACGTCAACACGTCGATCGACGTAGGTCACAGTCGGGGTCTGCGTCTTAAAATTTGCCGCGCACGATAACTTAAAACAACACAAAATGCAGAAATGAACGGCGCTTCATAACGGCGCTTATAATACGTTGTACATCTGGGACCCTCGTTACATAAACCGACCCTCCGCGGGACAACGCGGGCCAGTAAAGTCTGGACGGCCTTCCTTCCACTTGTAGTTAACATTGAACTTGACAAAAGCGTCCTAACAAACGGCCCGTCTGCGCCGTGTTTACACTGAGATTTAATGGTACAGGCTCTCCAAAGACAGAAAGAAAGAAAGAAAGAAAGAAAGAAAGAAAGAAAGAAAGAAAGAAAGAAAGAAAGCGCGCAACAAGCGCCTCGTCCGGCAACACGACATAGATAGATAGATAGATAGATAGATAGATAGATAGATAGATAGATAGATAGATAGATAGATAGATAGATAGATAGATAGATAGATAGATAGATAAGAAAGACCATGTTTTTGCACCCTTGGCAACACCGCTATTCCAAACCACCACCAAACGAGCGGGTTTATTAAATACCTGATAAAATAAATCCTGTGTTTTTTTTGGTCGCGAAAAGGCGAGTTACGGGGTCAGTTTTGATGTTTTATTAAATGGATAATATGACGCGAAGACGTATCCGTTCGTACATAAATAAACAGTCCAATTGGGCAAAATAAAATATTGGGCTAAGCGCCCTGGCCGGCACGCGCACATTTCCCCGCGGCGTGGGGTGGTAGTAGCCTAGTGGGTAACACACTCGCCTATGAACAAGAAGACCCGGGTTCGAATCCCACTTACTACCATTGTGTCCCTGAGCAAGACACTTAACCCTAAATTGCTCCAGGGGGTGGACTGTCCCTGTAACTACTGATTGTAAGTCGCTCTGGATAAGGGCGTCTGCCAAATGCCTTAAATGTAATGTAAATGTAAATGCGTGGGCTCTGACGCGGATAAATCACGCCACGCTAACGCGCTGAGATCCGCGCCCTGCGCATCGGCGTTGAAATCTAAAGCACGTCTCCGTCTCCCAGTGCGCCTGGTCATGGGGGGTTTCGAGGTCTGTCCCTCAAGTTCACGTCCAGCAGACCCTGCTGCACCACCCCTCCCCCTCCAAACACACACATACAAACACACACACACACACACACACACACACATCCGCTGTGCGGACCGCCCCTCACCCACGTCTGCGTTTCGGACAGTCCTTTGTTACTCAGAGGACTTTGCAGTTGAACTTGAGACATCTTGTAAACAATAAGTAGTCTGGCCTCTGTCTGGACGGATGGTGGTGGTCAATGGACCTGCGGCGAGAAGGAAGAAGAGGGAACGACCCCCAGACTCCCACGCACGCGGCCCCCAACGTTGCGAACCAATTCATTTTACTCTTTTACATCTGCTCAATGTAAACAGTCACCATAGGTTATTTTATTAACGGTCAATATGAAGACAAAAAACTGATAGCATGCCATCTAATACAAACTTAAAACAATTTAAAACACGGCATATTTACATGCTTTGCATCAATATGTACAATATTGGAAAATATTCAGGCTGCTTATAAATATGTACATCACAATGTCTTTGGAATTCCCTAGAATTAGAAATATTAGTATATATCCATAAATATCCAACACTAGGACTAACACTAACTATATGTATAGTTGTATATATAGTTGTTTGTGCAGAAAATTTGTTTTTGAAGACTGTTAGAGAAGATTAATATGGAAATATTGCTGCACCTTTGTCTACAGGCCGGTGAACGACATCTGCAGATCAGTCGGTTCAACGCGGCTACGGTACCACGGGGCTGGGGACCTTCGGCCACCCGTTCGATGCAGCGCGGTAATTATTAATTAAGGAAACGGAATGGCAGCAGAAAAAAAATTACTACAAATTAATAAAGTTACAAAATTATTCAGAATAATTAACCAATCCACACCAATAACACAATAAAGACCTACACAAACTAGGCTTCGTGTCGAGATACAATCATTCAATATATGATCGAATACGGTTAATAATGTAAATAAGATGCATTTGTCCAGTGTTTATCATTTAAGCCACCATGACACCATTTAGAGTTCTGAGCAGAAGTTTTAGTCATGAAACCGATTTTTTCATCTTCCCAACAGCAACTCTGAAATAGTCCAAGAAAAGACGGAATTGTAAAAAAAAAGAAAGCACAATTTAATAATGGCGATCATTTCATGTTGCTATGTAGAGACGGAAATGGGACCAAAAAAAAAAAGGTCCGCGACGAACATTTTCGGCAAATCAGTCTTTGACCACGTTTACAGATCTGCTCACTGGCCTGTATTGGTGCCCAGTGCTGAATACATGAGCCAGAGGGACCCAGTGAGGATCGAGGTGCGTGTGGGGGGGGACACCGACTTGGACCCACCTGAGAAGAAAACCCAAACCAAAGCGTTGTTGAGAAGACCGCGCCAGTAAAATCACCAAAACTATTGGCAGGCGAACGCACAAGTCATGTGTGAAATTTTACGGGCCGCTACAGTTATGCCGACCTTATAAATGGAACCAGTGTTTTTTATATATATATTTCTTGAAATAATGAACGCACCGATTGCGCGCTGCGTGTTCGGATGAGCGGCTGGCCGCGTCCCGACGTCTGTGGGTGTGGCCCGTGGGTGACAACCCCCCCCCCTCCCCTCCAAACACCTGGACGCGCGGTGGATGTGCTCCAGATGTGTCGCGCCCGTGGGCTCATGCGCCCCGGTGCCCTCCGCGAGACAAAGGCGAGGCCGGAGTCGGGGCTCAATTGACCCCAAGGCCCGCACCGTGACGTGGGTGGTTTCTCGACACCTCCACCTTCGAGCACGAGCCCCTCGGGCCACGACTGGAGGGTCGCCGGGCGCGCAGGGCGACGGCGAAGGTCGCAGCCTGTGTCGGCGTCGCCGACCCAGATGAGTTCGTTTCTGGAGGGAGACCGACTCGGCCAACGTGAAACTGATGCGTATAAATAATCTTATAAATAAAAAAAGGCCGTGCAATCTACATGAATACCAAACTAGATTTTATTGTTAAAAATAAAGTGCGCATAAGTGTACACTGCACTTTATGTACATTCTCTATAGGATTTAGATTTTTTGGCCAAGTTATTGTACTGCACATTGTTCATCTTTACATACTTATAGACCTATGTACGTTCATACATATATTTATACTCGGTATATAAATGTATTTATTTATAAACAGTATAAACATATTTCATCCTTACACATTGTGGTTGTTTTTTGTTGTTTTCTTCTACTCTGTACATGAGAGACACCATCTACCGGAATCAAAGTCATTGGCCAATAAACACGATTCTGATTCTGTTGTACACAATTATTTTTTAAATGACAAAAGTTACCATAACAACTTTAAAGCTTTAAATAGTGGTCTGTAATAATAATAATTATTGTTATTCTGATGTAATAATAATAATAAGAATAATAATTAACATTGTGTTTTTAATGTACAACTCGACTACCAGCATTAAATATGAACATGCAGGTATTTTTGTTCATCACGTGACGGTGGGTATCTGTGCTTTTTAAATGCACGTTTTCGTTAATTAAGATATTTAAACGCGCGCATGATGCAGCCTGTAAAGCGGTTGTATGAAAAAAAATGTAATTGCTCTGTTTGATATGAATCCATCACGCCAGCCCTCACTTGGGGGGTTGGGTTCATAATCCGTGGAAAGTCGCTCGTGCGCCACCATCTGTCGACACGCCGACATTACACTGCATGGAATGCTGAGGACTGAAGAATGAATTTAAAATCAGACTTGAGAATAATTCGCACGAAACAGGGATGTGTGGGGACTTTAGATGTGTGTGTGTGTGTGTGTGTGTGTGTGTGTGTGAGACCTTTAGGCCTCTCACAGACTGGGGCAAATTCGGACCGTTTTACCCTTCGCCGAACAACAAGGTCACTCCGGATCTCAGAGACAAGCCGGATTTTTACGACCCCGAAAAGCCGGCGGTCTCTCAGTGACGACACCAGGCTGGTTTTACAGGAAGTCCCTTTATTGAACGGTTCTCGCTCTGATAGGCACCTGGGACTCAGGGCGTGTGTTCCCCAACTTAATTGTCTGTTGGCGGCAATAAAAAGTCGCTGAAATACACAACAATAAAAGACCTGAGCCATGCCCAGCGGTAAAGCCTGCTTGCCCGGTTTCATATAGAAATGAAATGGGAATGAAGGGGTGCTGGAAATTGCTTGGCCTGGCCGAGAGATCCTCCTATTGTGCTGAGGTGACGATTTCTTTTAACAAACGCGAGTGAAGCAAAAAGTCTGAAATGATGACTCCATGCGTTCAGAATCAGTTTGTTTGTGGGTTGAATATATTTAAAAACGGTGTGTGTATGTGTGTGTATATCTCTTACAGCGCATATTCACTGTAAACTGGTCCTCTATCATAATTCACCAGTTTAGTAAATGAAAACGGTATTTAAACATTCTTCAGGCAGCTTACTGGTTACCAGGTTGGAATTTTTTTTTTCGAATTTAAAGAGGTTTTAGCGCTTACGTCAGAGTCACGTGTACGGAAACAACTCCTGGCCATCTGGGTAAAGAAGATCTAGAAATAAGAGCAGCGACTATTCGTTGTGAATTCATATGTAGTGACGGACTGTAAATCTGAAGAGTTGAAAAGGAAGCATCTTTATTTTTCTGTCTTGGTTGTCTTAGGTTGTCAAAGGACAAGCACATTTCTAAAACCAAATATGTTGAGTGGACATCGTCGAGCTTGGATATTTTATAGTCTTGAGTTTTATTTAAATTTGACAATTGGACATTGTCGCCATCTAGCGTACTAGGGCAGGTAGAACAAACAGTTGTGTGTGTAATTACAACACTCCTGTAGTCTGCTTCTGGTTTTTGCCTTTTTCTGAATAAAAAAAGTTATTTTTGACTTTGTGGAAGAAAAACTTAGACAAAGTGTCTAATAATCAAATTTTCAAGATAATTGTTGTTAAAGCGTTCATAAAATGAATCGATTTAATACGAATCAGTTGGATCCAAATTTAATCTTAAAATTAAATAAAGGTCAAAGGTTATAAAAGTAATTTACAAAGCCAAGATCCTGCATTGTTTAAATCATTGGTCAGCCAAAGTGCGGGATGTTTCAGAAATGATTATCATTTTATTATTACTGAACTTCAAAAATCTAAATCTAAATCAAAAATCAAAACTAATAGTTTATATATATAAACACTGACCTATAAACATCTGCCCTTGCTAGTATGTGGAGACTAGGCTGTGTGGAAAGGTTGAGGTGCGTCTTCACCTCGACTATGAGCCTTTACCACCATCTAGTGGACAATATTGGTAGTACACTGCTGGCAGAAAAAAAATAAACGAAGGGTATATTAGTTAAACTTAAATGTGTTGCAAAAGGTTTGCTGAGTGATATGTGCACCTTCTCTGTCATCACTCATTACACTGCAAACAGTGGGCTCAGATTCAAGAGGACACCTTGTTTATACAGTGTCACAAAAAAATGAGTACACACTTCACATTCTTGTAAATATTTTATTAAATTCTTTATTGGGACAATATTAAAGACAAAGACACTTTGACACAACGTAAAGTAGCCTGTGTACAGCTTGTATAACAGTGTACATTGGCTGTCCCCTCAAAATAACTAAACACAGACATTAAGACCATTCGACACACACTGCAACAATGTTGTCCCAGAAAGACACGTCTTCTAAATATTATGCAACAGAAAACCCACAAACAGTTTGCTGAAGACATAGAGAACCAAGGACATGGATTGAATGGATTCCATGCCCTGTGGTCTGAGGAGACCAAGATAAATTTAGTTGGTTCAGAGCGTATGTGGCGGCAACCAGGTGAGGAGAACAAAGACAAGTGTGCCTTGCCTACAGTAGAGCTTGGTTGTGGGAGTGTCATGGTTTGGGGGCTGCATGAGTGCTGAATATGAATAACAACATATTCTGTGACACACTGAAGCAGAGCATGATCCCCTCCCTTTGGAAACTGGGCTGCAGGGCAGAATGCAACCTTGTCTGCAGACGACGCACTCGACCCTCTCCCACCTCGACAAAAAAGACACCTACTCCAGAATGCTGTTTATCGACTTCAGCTCAGCATTCAATACTGTCATCCCTCAGAAGCTTGTAATGGAGTTGGACCTGCTGGGAATAAGCTCTCCACTCTGCAGCTGGATCTCGGACTTCCTAACAGACATACCTCAGTTTGTGTCTATAGGAAATAACACCTCCAAGGTGAGTTACTACCATTGTGTCCCTGAGCAAGACACTCAACCCTAAGTTGCTCCAGGGGGACTGTCCTTGCAACTCCTGACTGTAAGTTGCTATGGATAAGGGCGTCTGATAAATGCTGTAAATGTAAATGTAAAGGTGGAGCAGCACAAGGTCTTCTAACATCCACCAGCACCGTCATGTTGCCTTGGAGGAGGATTCAAGTGGAAACCTGTGGAAATCTAGTAAACTTGGTTGCCACACAAAAAATTGACACTATGGGCACAATTTGGACATTTTCACCAGTGGTTTGGACCTTAATGACAGCAAATCTGCTTTACATTGTTTCAAAGTGTCATGTCAGTCATGTCCTAAGGAAAGATAAAATAAAATACCTATCCACAACCGTGATCCATGTAATTCTAAGAAAGTCAAATTATTCCGATTATCCATCAGCGACTGCTGCGTCAGATACAAGCAACATCTTCTATACCCCCTTTAATGGTTCATACATTTCATGCAACTGTAAAAGCCTCTTGAAGGGATCAAATATTCCTGCCAGCCAAGGGGAATTTGTGTAAAGCCCAGATGGCAGACTGGATGTAATTCTAGGTGAGGTGCTGCTAATGTAAAAAAAAAAAAAAAAAAAAAACGTGCTCATGATTTGCGATCTTACTATAAATCTCGCAATACTTTAGTGCATCCCATATGAAAAACATCAGCCAACGTCTCAATGTTCTGTCGTCCCGCTGAGCTGAATCTCCAGAGATTTGCAGGCCTCACCCCATCAATCACAAAAAGAGCAAGAATGCTGGTTCTGTGAAACCTTTTACTTAAACGAGTTTGAACAATAAAAAAAAAGCATAAAAGCTTCTATATGAAGATTTCATGTTTGTTTCCCATAAGTGTTTCAAATATAAAAACAGCTCCTCTAATGTCATTTTTGTGCTGATGCCCTCTGCTGGATCCATCTGTTTGCTGCCTGGTGTCTGTCTACAGTCATTTTCTGAATAGTGTCACCTTTTCCCACAATTCTTGAGGGCTGCAGAGTGGTGCAGCGACTAGTGCCGTGCCCTCACACCTCCAGGGCTGAAGTTTTAATTCAAGGAGGTTGCCCCCCCCCCCCCCCCCCCCCCCCCCCCCCCCCCCCCCCCTGTAGGTGGCTGTAGGTGTGAGGGTGAGAGCGAATGGAATGTGTGACCTGTGGTGGCTTGTTGGTCCCACCATGTGGGTCCCTGCCCTGTATCCAGCATCCCGCGATGAGCTCCGCACTTTGACCCACTGCAGATTAAATGGCTCTTGAAACTGAGCAAGTGTTTTGTTAATGAAATGTTTTTTTTTTTTTTTCAACAGATCCCAGATGTGCATGACAAGGTTTTTATATGCGTTGACACACAGGCAGGCTTCTTTACTAAAGTGTCTACATCGCCATATGGTGTTCATTTCAGCTCAAAAGGGAAAAATCTAAAATCCAATGTTATAAATACATAGGCTTTGTGAGAGCAATGGCACTTGCCTAGACCCAGACTGAATAGTAGAATAGTAGAGTAGGGGGCAGGATACTTGTCCTGGCCCTTAAATTGTCAACAGGATCATTCCGCCCTCCTTTTTGGAACCAAGGCTGACCCACATGACTAATTCTGTAGAAAAAGACTTGCTGTAGAGGATCCATGCAGCAGCAGGTCCACAGATCGGAGTATCAGAGAGTCTCTGATGGTCAGATGAGGCGGAGCTTGGCCAGCATGAAAGTGAAAGTGAAGTGATTGTCATTGGGAAACACTGCAGCACAGCACACGATGACACAACGTCAACCTTCTGATTACGGGGCTGCTTCCAACACTGCCACAAGTATGACATCTCAGTTCCTCTGGAACATTTAATGTCCTTCACTCATGTGAATGATAAGATTTTGTCCTACTACAAAAATACTAAATAGGGCTCTTGCATTGGTTTCTTCAAAATGGTTTGATCTTAGTCTCCATAACCGGCTCAAAGTAGGTGTGTCAAAACCGTTGACTGCTAGTGCACATCTGGAATACTCTGGCTAAACATCACTTGCATATCAATAATTGCAGACATTTCCGAGACAAATTCAGAATTTGCTCTCTTAAAACAATATCTAAAGTTCTAACAGTTGTTTTATAGATCTTTGCACAGATCAGCAAACCATGTTACAGGTTTTCCTACTCTCCATAAGTTTTGTTTTAATGTCTGCCCTCCAGTTGTGAAAATGAAAGAAGATGCAACTTTCATGACTTTCAAAGAAACTTTAAGCAACAAATAATCTCAGGCCAATAACAGACATTTAAGGTTGTGACTGATTGGTGTAATGTAATATAGTATTTATTAGTACATAATAATTTACAGATATAGATTTGACATGTGATCCCACATTTACATGTTCTGTGTGTAGAATCAAAAAGCAAATGTTCTACTGTGGTTTTGAGCCATCTTATTGGGTTATGTGACAGAAAAGAAAATCTTTGAACCCACTGAGAACTGAAATGTGTTTGTATAGTCTTGTGTTATTCTAGCGTAGTTCAATTTTTTTCATCACCATGACAGGAAAAGTCAATACAGATAAAAAATTATTGTGTTCACATATCCAGCCCTACTAGAGCCAACAGTGTTGTTATGTTGTCCACGTAAACTCAGCAAAATCCATGCAGTTCAGCAAACTCTTGGTCATGAAACAAATCAGCTGATTCAAACGTGATTTCATTATCATGGTTCCAGTTCATTATGCAAGTGGGCACAACTTTCTTTGTATTTCGGATCTTCCCAATGTTTTTTTTAATTTGCTACGCTTTTTGTGTTGAGGTCAAACATGAAGTACTTGATGAAGAATTTTACAAAAGCTAGAATGTGTAATATTGTGAAAAAGTTATTTGCATGAAATGCACATATTATTTACATGTAAATGGTTTACAAAAGCAAACAGTAAATGCCCAAACACTTTGTTGAACTGTGCTTAAATGTGATTTGTCATACTGCATTAGTTCTTTTTTCACAACCACTCCATAAACACACATTCTTTAGGTGAATAAATACGTTTGTAACGGTAAACATGGAAAAATGTAAAAAACGGATTTCATAGAGCCCTATATAAAGTTTACCCATCATTATTATTTTATAAAATTCTGGAAAAAAACAACATATGAATGCCTCATTCCAGTAACACTTCTGTAACTGTACGAGTATACTATAATTTATCTAATATCCCTTTGTACACACAAACAGTTTTATGCCAGATGGGTTGGCTGTAAAAATCCTGATACATTTATCATAATTAAAATATACATTGTAAAAATTATGTTACCTAATTTATTTATCCATATCTATACAGTGGTTGGGAAAAATCTGGGTCCATCTAGACTGTCAGTGTTGTTTAAGAACTGGGCAGTGGTGGCCTAGCGGTTAAGGAAGCGGCCCCGTATTCAGAAGGTTGCTGGTTCGAATCCTGATCCGCCAAGGTGCCACTGAGGTGCCACTGAGCAAAGCACCGTCCCCACACACTGCTCCCTGGGCGCCTGTCATGGCTGCCCACTGTTCACTCAGGGTGATGGGTTAAATGCAGAGGACAAATTTCACTGTGTGCACCATGTGCTGTGCTGCTGTGTATCACATGTGACAATCACTTCACTTTAATCACTTTAACTTAAGAATGTTTCTTTCATGTTACATTACCATGACACTTCACACACACACACACTATTGTTCACTTCTGTCACCATCCATAACTATATACACGTGATATACACCGTCTATGGGAGCGAATGCATTAGTAGAGCTGTCGTCTTGAAGCGTGGTTGAACGTGCTTAGAACCCCGTCCAAATATGGCAGTGGAATCGATGCATGCGGAGCGCTTGAATGTGACCATCAACTGTTTCTGTGGTCATCACTAAAAGCCATTTCATTAGCTGCTCATTAACATTATCATACACAGCAAAAGAGCCCTGCTTTGGAGGGCCTCAACTCTTAAACTTCTTTCTATTCTTATCATTTGTTACTTGTGTGTACACATTATAATGCGTGTTATTTCATAATCCTGTGCCTTCCTATATATATATGTGTGTGTGTGTGTGTGTGTGTGTGTGTGTGTACACTGCTCCAGGAAAAAAAAAAACACAGTGTAAGTCCAAGTCAGTCACACTTCTGTGAAATCAAACTGTCCACTTAAGAAGCAACACTGATTGACAATTAATTTCACATGCAGTTGTGCAAATGGAATAGACAACAGGTGGAACTTGGATGACCAAATAATTGTTCTACATAAATGATCACATATGTGTATAATAAAAAATATTTTTACAAAATGGTAGTATTATATGATATGGCAAGTCGTGTATGGACAATGATGTACAGAACAGGGGAATATTTATTCATTTTTATTCCGAAGGTTTTTGGTTTTAAGCGATTCCTTTTTTTTGACAAGCATTTTCCATCAGGGGGAGGCAACTTTGGAGGCAGACACAGTGGCATCGGAAAAGGGAGACAGCGAAGAAAGGTGTCATGATCCAGTCCGAAAGGGGTTACTCCGGTCCGGGATCTGGAGTTTCACTGTTGTCCTGTGTAATGTTCCCTAATAGTTTTCACCTGTGTCAAATGTATAAAGCTGCCCTGTTCGTTTCTGTTCGGCGTCAGGTCTTTGAAGTTATGTTCCATGTTCACCAGCATCTCTGATGTCTCCCCTGTCTTGTGCAACACCATTAAACCCCGGTTTTGTGATGTCATGTCGTCTTCTCGTCACCTCTTCGTCCTCCTACCGTGCACCTGCCTCGTCATGCCAACATGGTTGTGACAAAAGGCACCCTTCAGCAATGTTGAACTCATCCAGTGTTAAAAAGGGGACGTCATGTTGTAGCACAGCTAACACTGCTCCTACTGGCACAGTGGCAACCAAATGTTGCGGCATGAAATATGTTCTGTTCCATCTGGTCTCCTCTTCTTGCATTAGCGTCATTTTCTCCATCCCCAGATGAAGCTGCACTTGTGTAAGCTTCTCCTGTAAAGATACAAATAAGTAGGCCATTAAATCACTGCAGTAGGGACACAGACAAACTATTTGTGTTCTTATGTAATTGGAATAAAGGGAAAGAGCATAACTTAGCACTGGTGCTGCTTCTAAAGTAGCCAACCAGCTTCCTTGTTTTGGCCCGGATGCCAATGAGCACAGGGTGTTGGTCAAGAGCCTTCTTCGCAATCAGATTAAACGTGTGTGTGCAATGCAAATATGATGCTTCAGCTCTCTCACACAGGCAACCACAATCAGTGACCATACATGTCACCTTATTAGTGATTCCCCATTCCTCCATCAGGGAAGCTTTCACACAAGCTATATTTTCTGCAGTGTGTGATTGGGGGAATGCCTGCACTCCCAACAGCACTGAACTGAGCGTGGTTTTCTCACCCACAAAATGGCATGTTACAGCCAGGTAGGCATCCATGTTGTGGATGTCCGCATGTCAGACGTAAGTTTAACAGCAGCCACCTTTTCCACTTTAGCTATAGCCTTCTCCTTGCCTGACTCATACTCGGCCTCCACCAAGGCCTTCAGAACCTAAAAGAGTAAGTAAAGTAAAGTAAAGTGAAGTGATTGTCACATGTGATACACAGCACACGGTGCACACAGTGAAATTTGTCCTCTGCATTTATCCCATCACCCTGAGTGAACAGTGGGCAGCCATGACAGGACAGTGCTTTGCTCAGTGGCACCTCAGTGGCACCTTGGCGGATCGGGATTCGAACCGGGGCCGCTTCATTAACCGCTAGGCCACCACAAATATATAGTGCTGAATTGTGAGCCGTACAATAAAGTACTCATGTCTTTCATGCATCCAACCATACACACCTGCCTTGTAGGGAGAACATAATAGGGATCCAGTCTGGAAACAAATTTCCTGAATCCAATATACTGAAGGGCTGTTTATCCTTCACTATCATACAGACAAGGGCTTTATCCAGCTTTATGGCTGAGAATAAATACAATGTCTGTTACCTGTTTTTTTTGCACAATAATCAAAAGTCAACATGGACAAATTGTGCATTTGTAATATTGGAATTACGGTACATAGCGTAACATCACTGCATGAGACGGAGTCTACAACCCGCACAAGTGGCTCAGGAAGTGCAGCTCATCCAGGATGAAGGTTTGCTGTGTCTTTAAGTGTAGTGACCAGAGCATGGAGGCACTACTAGAATACAGGCCAGTACATCTGGAGACATCATGGAGAATGTTCTGCTGCCTGCAACATTCTCAACACTTTGGGTCAGTAATGGTGTGGGGTGGCATTTCTTTGAGGGCTGCACAGCCCTCCATGTGCTCACCAGAGGTAAACTTGACTCTTATGCTGGTGCAGTTCAAGAGAATTCTAGACCTCATGTGGCTGGAGTGTCAGCAGTTCCTGCAAGTCTCGCTCCATCAACCAACACCACATTGCACCACAGACTGTCCAGGAGTTGGTAGATACTTAAGTCCAGGTATGGGAGGAGATCCCTCAGCCACCTCTGCCAGACCATCAGCCTCCTCATCAGGAGCATGCCCAGACATTGCAGGGAGGTCATACAGGCACGTATAGGTCACATACACTACTGAATCTCATTTTGACTTGTTTTAAGGACAATACATTAACGTTGAATCAGCCTGAAGTGTGTTTTTCCACATTCATTTTTAGTGTGACTCCAAATCCAGACATCCATGACTTAATTAATTTAATTTCCATCAATTATTTTTGTGTGATTTTGTTGTCAGCACATGTAAAAATCAAAGTATTTCATTAGAATATTTTATTAATTCAGATCTAGGATGTCTTATTCTTGTGTTCCCTTTATTTGTGTATGTGTGTGTGTGTGTGTAGGGGGGGGGGGGGGGGGGGGGGGGGGGGGGGGGGGGGTAATGAGTAACATGTAACAGTTAATTTAAAAAAATGAATTACAGTTAAGATGCAAAAATTTTAACTACATCTAAATTTTGTAAACAAAAACTTGCTTATATATTTAATAATTGTGGTGAAGCAGGAGTGACATTTGTGTCAACCAGCAACCACTCAACGCCTATAAATATGCCTATATATGAGGCAGTGGTGGCCTAGCAGGTAAGGAAGTGGACTCGTAATCGTTAGGTTGTGGGTTCCAATCCCAAACCGCCAAGGTGCCACTGAAGTGATACTTCCACACGCTGCTCCCCGGGCGCCTGTCATGGCTGACCACTGCTCACCAAGGGTGATGGGTTAGAAGCAGAGGACACATTTTCATTGTGTGCGATTCACTTTCATAAAAATCTCTGTGAAGTTGACATTTGAACGTGACGAGCTGCCCGCCCTGAAATCGAACCTGTCTGTTCCTATGTTGGAGTTGGTCTGTTTGAGTGCGGTATCCTGCTACAGAAACGTTAGATTGCAAAACGTATGGTTGCAGTAAAACTCTGCCGAAACATAGAATAGCTCGATCCGCACGGACAAGGTGAAACACACACAAAATACCCAAAATGGATCATGGCATTGGACAACAAGAGAAAATCAGGTTTAACATTATTTTCTTTTTTTGTGGACACACTGCATTTAAGGATTTTTGCAGCAACAAATGACCTATAAATGTACCCTACATGAACACCATAGTTTCCTGCAATATGATTAAGATCAAACAGGTTTGCAGTAAAAAACTAAAGTTTTGACATGAGAATATTTAAGTACATTTGGCGTTAATGTGCACAGTAATCTGGTACATCAAGTACAACCAATTGGATCAGTCCATTTCTCAGAGCTGCCAACACATCTGTGTGTCTTCACACACTCTCCAATTCCTCAAAATCTATTTTATCTGTCTGATCTGGCTGCCCATTGAGTCAGGCCAAACACGATTGATCGATCAATTATGCCTTACACATGGCAGGCAGAGAGGTGTTCCCTCCTGTACACACTCCTCAATGAAGTGAATTGATTGTCATTGCGATACAAAGCAGCACAGCACATGGTGCACACAGTGAAATGTGTCCTCTGCTTTTAACCCATCACCCTTAGTGAGCAGTGGGCAGCCATGAAAGGCGCCCGGGGAGCAGTGTGTGGGGACGGTGCTTTGCTCAGTGGCACTTGTCGGCAGCTGTAGAAGCTGTGACTGGAAGTGGGATCAATCGGAAATTTAGGGGGAGGGAAAAAAAAAAAAAGAGGAGGGAGAAGAATGTTTTCGAAGTGTTGAAGATGAGTATTCCAAACAGGTTTGAAAATATGCAGGCCAATATGAAAGTGAAGTGATTGTCACACTTGATACACAGCAGCACAGCACACAGTGCACACAGTGAAATTTGTCCTCTGCATTTAACCCATCACCCTGAGTGAACAGTGGGCAGCCATGACAGGCACCCGGGGAGCAGTGTGTGGGGACGGTGCTTTTTTCAGTGGCACCTCAGTGGCACCTTGGCAGATCGGGATTCGAACCAGCAACCTTCTGATTACGGGGCCGCTTCCTTAACCACTAGGCCACCACTGCCCCAATATGTGGTATAGTCGTGTTCTCAAATTTACCCTGGTACCCTGGCGGATCGGGATTCGAACCGGCAACCAGGCCACCACTGCCCAATAGAAACATGCTGTATTACATATGTTTTGCAATTCAAAGCTGTAAGAAGTTGCTAATTGTCGGCTCCATGGTGTAATGGTTAAAATGGGTGGTAGTAGCCTAGTGGGTAACACACTCGTCTATGAACCAGAAGACCCAGGTTTAAATCTCACCTACTATCACTGTGTCCCTGAGCAAGACACTTAACCCTGAGTGGCTCCAGGGGGACTGTCCCTGTAACTACTGATTGTAAGTCACTCTGGATAAGAGTGTCTCATAAATTCTGTAAATGTAAAATTAACAGCAAAAGCTTTTTTTTTTTTTAACAGTAAAAGGTTTTTGGAAAAGATCTCTGGAAAAGTTGGCAGCACTGGTTTCTTTCGAATAAAGTCACTTCTATCACACTATCGACAGTGAAGACACGAAAACGCACGAAATTAGACGTCTGTAGGTAAGACGCGCCGATCGCCCCCGTGCGTCTTGGAGACGTGTGGGCGCAGACAGGGGTGCGTTTCCTTAAGTCTTTACACACATTCCTCTTCGCCCATGTTAGTCAACGCTGAATCCGCGGTCACCGTCAGGTCTTAGTCCGTCTCCGTCGCCGCCGCGACATCCATCCCCTGCTGCAACGTGTCTCTCCAAACTCGTCCACACCGCGCCCTCCAGCCGGAACGTGTGGGACGGGGAGCGCTCGGCCACGACCGGGGGTCTCGGGAGGGACGTGCTGCATAAGTCCTGGCGTCCCAGCACGCTCAGCATCGCCGCCACTTTCCGAAATGTCCACGTGTTTCCGAAAGTAGCTGACATTCCGACAGATCTCTTTATTCTAACGCGTTTTCATTGCGCAGTGTACACGTGCTCTCCGGTTAGCTCTCGGGTTACAGCGCCACCAATCGGCCTGGCGTGTAAATAAAAATGTAAAACAAACTATCCAGTCAGCAAGACCAAAAACTCTCTGGGACAACTTCCTATGTACGTGAAAACTCTGTGTTGATAGACAGCATTACAATGATGTCAATAAAGAACATCGTGTGGAATATGGTTGAATTTTACACATCCCTTGACATCTTTAAGTGAAGTGATTGTCACATGTGATACACAGCAGCACAGCACACAGTGCACACAGTGAAATTTGTCCTCTGCATTTAACCCATCACCCTGAGTGAGCAGTGGGCAGCCATGACAGGCACCCAGGGAGCACGGGGACGGTGGGGACGGTGCTTTGCTCAGTGGCACCTTGGCAGATCGGGATTCGAACCTGCAACCTTCTGATTACTGGGGCGCTTCCTTAACCGCTAGGCCACCACTGTCTACTACCTGGAGTGATGTGTGAACTGACATCAGCTTCCATGCCCTCTGCATGCCGCGTGTGCCTCATGTAGTATGGCTTCCATAAAGTGAAGAAGGAAATGAAACATGTGCTGTTGTTTAGTTAATAGTTATTAATGTACATTGCTACAGCATCCGATTAACTGTACACAGTGTTCTTTGATGTTTGATGAGCATGGGAAAGCATTTGCAATACTGAATTCCCTCTGATGTGACATCAAGTGATCTTCTTAGCCATATGGACTAAGTGTTGAGGGGAGACAGAATCTGTAGTACGATGGTACGAGGGGTACGATGCTCATGGGACTTCACTCTCGTCACACAATTGGGTTCAGACAAGTTGTTCCTAAAAAATGTTTCTGCTCCCACTTGACTCTCCATCTTAACTCCTTTAACAACCCGTAATCAAATCCCAAACCGCCAAGGTGCCACTGAGTAAAGCATCATCCCCACCCACTGCTCCCCGGGCGC
This sequence comes from Denticeps clupeoides, assembly GCF_900700375.1. NCBI lineage: Eukaryota > Metazoa > Chordata > Actinopteri > Clupeiformes > Denticipitidae > Denticeps > Denticeps clupeoides. The sequence continues at coordinate 9,401,903 of NC_041713.1, read as the reverse complement.
CTGTCATGGCTGCCCACTGCTCACCAAGGGTGAAAGTAGAGGACACAGTAAAAGGGGACACAGTGGTAGTAAGTGAGGGTTGAACCTGGGTCTTCTGGTTCATAGGCGAGTGTGTGTCCCCCACTAGGCTACCAATACTCATGTGTGTAGTCTTTCATCAAGACACAATTCTGATGATGAAAATGGATTGCTATTATTTGGAAACAGAATTCTTCATATTTTGTTATGTCATTAAGCAACTGCAGCAGAAGCTTCCACACATGCTATTTCTTTTTCCTCTCACAGTTCTCACAAAAAAGAGGGTTAGGAAGAGGAAGATGGTCTAAATTATTTTTTATTCTTTTTAATTAGGAGGCTCATGCTCATGAATCATTAAAGTGTTTTTGAAAGGTGACTGTCTTATGGGTTATGATCCAAAAACAAAGTATTATCTCAAATAGTTGAAAGCAAATAGTTCCCTCAGTTAAATTTAAGATAAGCTCAGAGAATAATTTTATTCGTCCTACAAGTTGTTATTTATACTTTTTGTGTTGTTTTTCATGTTGGCAGATCCATATTCCATGTTGCTGCAGTAATCATTTCTAGTAAGTGAATAATAAAGGGAAATATGAAGGCATGTATCTTTGCTCTTACACCTTAATGAGCATCTCTCTACTAAAATGTTAAGACTAGAAAGCAGTGGCATTTAAATGGATGCAGCAGCATTTACATGCATGCTATTTGTATTTGCATGCATTGCACATTATCCAGATAATAAGTAAGTGCTGCAGCAAGGTTCAGGTGATGATTTTTCTCCGCTGGCCTTCTACCTGCATTAACATGTCGATGAGGGCATTCTTTTCAAAGTACACAGTGATCAGAAAATCAGAAAACTTTAATTACTGCCACAGCACACAAGGACACAGAAAGAGACAAAACACAGAGACACAATAAAAAAAAAAAAAAGGTCTAAATGAACACATTTAGAAGACTGTTGCACCTCATAGCAAATAATGTAGTTTTTCCACACAATTATAGTTTTAACCGATAATAAATAAATGTACCGCAGAAGCAGCAGGCTATTGCACAGATTTTTGTGCGTGACTGAATGAGGAGTTGTAGAGTTTAATGGCGGGGGGGAAGGAAGGATCTTCTGTGGCGGTCAGTGGAGCACTTTAAGCTGGTTAGTCTATGGCTAAAAGAAAAAGAATGGCTTTTCACAAGGTGAGCTACAAGTCTGGACAACGTTCATCAGTCGTGCTCCCTGTCGCGCGACTGTCATGGCTGCCCACTGCTCCCCAAGGGTGATGGTTAAAAGCAGGGGACACATTTCTGCAGTGTATAACAATGACAATCACTTCACTTTCATTTTCAAAAATTTAAAGGTAAAATGAACACGTCAGCCTCCCTGGGACTCACATTCAGGTCTACACAGCCACTTCATGTAGCTTCAGCATTAATTATTGACTCGCTGATTACTATCCAAAAATTAACACAGCAATTAACTACATTTACAGCATTTATCAGACGCCCTTATCCAGAGCCACTTACAATCAGTAGTTAAAGGGACAGTCCCCCCCTGGACTTAGGGTTAAGTGTCTTGCTCAGGGACACAGTGGTAGTAAGTGGGATTTGAGACAAGTGTCGTCTTTTGGGATGATGCCATAATATATAAGGCAGTGTCCACCATAAACAGTGAACCTGCACTACTTTAAATATACGAGCACCAGCAGGATTAGAAACACATGAAGCAGTATGAAATATGCACTGGTCCGGCTTTAACCCACTGCACCACGGACTGACAGAGTTCTCTTCTGAGCTTCACGAGTACAAAGACGACTTTAACTCCCTGTTTTCCAGCTTCTTGCATTCCATAGGAACACACCCAATTTTTACTTAACACGCATTTTAGGTCACGTCACCAAAAAAAGTCGGAGACGTCTTGAAGGGACTGATGGTTGATAATCTGCTGAGAAGCAACATCCCTGTTTGAGTTGTAATGAATACGTTATTCTGTGTAATGTTTAATTAAATAAATATGGATTCTTTATACTATAAACAGGAACAAAGGGCCGCCCGATCTTTTGAAACGTATTGCATGTATGTGGGGATTCATACTGCGCTACACACACACACACACACACACACACACACACCTTTTCACACTGTGTTTTTCCTCCTCAAAGATGCGAAAGGACGACTGAAATTAGATTTGAAACTGGACTGATTCCATGACCCTTCTGTGTTCGTGTGCACGTTGGCCTCAGTGTGACGGGCGAGGCCCAGGAGGATTTATAGGAAGCATGTGAACTTGTAATTGTTTGCAGGACGGGTTCTGGTGGCTGTCCCAAGTGGTGTCAGACACTCAGCCATTAATTTCATCCCGCCACGTTTGATGTTGACTTGCATTAGTGTACCAAACCTGGAATGCTTTGATACGACCTCCGCATGAGCTGCATCTGCAGCGTGTAATAATGTCATTGTGCCCATGCTGCAGGGAGACAGTGCTCCGATTCAGTACTCTCTGCTTGAGGATTTTGCAGCATTAGGTTAGGCCTAATGAACGCGTTTGTTCTTCGCTGCGAGATGGCGAGATGAGGAAACGGCGCCGGAAATGAACAGTATTTCCCCCGAAACAAGATGAGTTCATCTGCTGTGCACATTCAGAGTTGTGAATGTTCAAAGTTTTCGTCGTTTTGGAGCAGCCAGCAGCTCTTTAAAACAGCGACACGAGACACAATGCGGGCTTTGGAGGGAAAGATTCCAGGGGCATGGCATCGAGAATCCCTTTCTGCAGTAAAACTTTATTGCAACCGAAGGGGGCTTCGTCGTCATGGCTACGGTTATACGAGCTTGACTTAGATGGTCCGACCCCGGCGATTCTGTTTGTCATTATGGCGAAAGGAATGCGAGGAATATTCGTTCGTACAGCCAGGACCACAGCTTCATCCCGCAGATGTTTCAACGGCGTGACGGCAGATTCGCGGCGACAACTGTGTCGCAGGGCGCGCGGAAGACCTCAGGCCTGACGTCAGGTACGAACGGTCCAGCTGTTAATGAACACGATTTCACGGACACGGGGGATTGCACGTTGGTCATTATCTTGGGGAGATGGAAAAGGATAATTTGCTTGGAGAAATCGTAACTCGCGTGAACTAGAAGATTTACTTTAAATCACAGAATCGGCGCACGTGGAACAGTTTGATCCGTTTGAGCTTCTCAGCTTCTGAAATTGTATCTCGTAAGATGCGTCCTTGCTTGTTTGAAAAGTTCCGTTTTGGATAGAATTTAGTAAACCATCGTTTGTTTTATTGTTAGAATTTTAGTTATGTAGCTTTAATATGTCCGTGCGTCGGGAGGTAAACGCTCCGTATTTGTTGCTTAAAAATATACTAATGTAGAAACTAAATAATAAAAAAATCACTCGAATTTTTTGTTTGGTTACACATCCGAAATCGGAATCATTCAGGATTTGATTACTTTTACTATTTTACTGTAATTTTCATCTGTACATTTTTGTGATGCTGATGTTTTTTATTTAAAGGAAAATAATTTAATTCAATTTAAAAGCACGAATGTCCATTTAGAGCATTTCGTTTAAGTTGAACAAAACATTGTTGATCACTAATGAAATTAAATAAACGAAATAATAAAATATACACATGTAGCCACTGAAATTTTTTGCAGCTGATATTTAATCTTAAATAAGATAGTTTAAATGAGTATTGGCGAGTAAATCGGTTCGGATTGTCGGCGGCAAAGATTTGACTTTCAACGTGGATTTGGTTCAGCCGCAGCCATCACGTGGCTCACAGCGACACCTGGGGGTGACGGAGGGGATGCAATTCGACAGCAAACTTTCAATTTAGCTGATATTTCTTAAAATTCAAGAATGTATCCCCGAATACGAAACAGTCCAGATAATTATACAAAATTAAGTAAAAATCGGCATGACTGGGAGCAATAGAGCGTTTTTTAATGGTCTTTTTAGGACATATTTACGTTTTCCGCAATTTCACTCAAAATGTTACATTTCTCACAAAGGTTTATAAATGCTTAGTAGATTAGACCACGACATGTTCCTGCCTTCAAATTCAGTGACGAAACCAACGAAATACAAAAAAAATATGTACAGGCTGTGAAAAAAAAAACCCCGCAGTGCGTATATTAAGAGAATTCTATCGTATAATAAACCTCAATCACACTGAAAAAGTTTTTTTTTTCACGTAAAACGAGCTCGCATTCGATTGATTATCAGCGGAATAGTGTTGTTCAATGTAGTTTAAAATATTGGAAACCCCACACGGGGTTTCTTAAATTAAAGAGAATTTTTTTCACATCTTGTACATTTGCACAATGTAAAATATCAAAGTAAAACGCTAGAATAGCATCGGCGTGAACGTGAACGAGGAATATCGGGGTGACGTCATGTGTGTTTCGTTTTAGATTTCTCTGCCACAGTTTTTTTTTTTGTATTTTATCCATCTCGGGTCGGCTTGGCAATTACCGTTTTTAATTGAATCCGACAAAACCAAATGCGTCCTGCATGGGTGACATTTGACTTCGGCTTGTGCGCTTTTGTCTGATATTTTTGGTAAAGGATGCATTTGGACGTTATATTATATCGGGCCTATAGTCAAGCAAGCCTGCATTGCGCAACAGAATTAGAAAAAAAACGACAAGAGATGAACTAGTCACGGAACGTAAAAAAAAATGTGTCGAAATCATTTAAAGCGGATCGAGTAATTCCACGTGCGTGTTAGTGGCTTAGTGGGTTTTGTGAGCACGGACTTGCTGTGTCGGGAGCGCCGGAGCCTGGCGCCGCATGGGGAGGAGCTTGCCCGTGAACCCCGCGCGCCATTGGGCTCCTTTCACAGGAAGCAGCCAGCGGACGCTGCGGTGGTCGGATGGTGACAGCGACCCCCTCGTCCTCGTCAAAACATGCCCGGCAATGTCGTGCCCTGAAACCTCCGCCTTCGCCGCGTTCGCCGACGGGGTTCCCCCCGACCCGTGCGGACGCGTCCAGAACCCTTGGCTGTCCCCGTCCGGCCGCGACCCGAATTTCCTCCAGGCGAGCTGGCCCGAGCCGCCGCACTTGAACCCCGTCCAGGTGGACGCTTTCGGCGGCCCCTCCTCTTTCCATCTGGACTCGGACGCGCTCTTCCTGTCGCTGCCGGAGGTTCCGGTTCTCGCCGGTCCCGAGAATGGCGGCGGGGCTCCGTTTCGGGGTCATTTCCGCGAGGAGCCGCCCTGCACGGGTTTCCTCGCCCCCGCCGGATGTGACAGTCCGGACGTGTCCCCGGCCCGCGCGCTCACGGGCGGTGGCACCGGAAATCCAAAAGCACGGGGAGACACCAACCGAACCGACACCGAAGACTCGGACCCGAGCCCCGAGAACCAGGAGACACAGGAGCCCCTCGCCGAACTTCTGCAGGAGGCACAAGGTGGGTGAGTAAAAATCGAGGGACGTCTGGAGAGCGAGACACGCGCAGCGTGGAACAATAAATCGACACGGTTCGATACGCGCAGCCACACGGCCACGTCTGAAAAGATGAGAAGGACGGAAGGAAGTCGCGCGATTGTCGCCTTATATTGGGGATATAAAATCCCGCCACGACTGTTGCGTTTTATGCCTTTACGACGCGCACTAAAAGGCGGCTTCACAATGCTGTCCGGAAGCAGACATGTCCTGTCCAACAAAACGAAGAGGGGGGCAGAGAGAGAGAGAGAGAGAGACATTTTTATACCTTACAAACATTTCCGACCTCGGCTGTATTCCAGCAGACTGAAATCGATATTTTATCAATTGGCCACAACTAGCTTGGTCAGTGTTGTCCCATTTTTTATTCATATCGTAACGTTAATTTAAGCGCGCGCAGAGTCACGACGTCACCGTGCGTGAAAGTAATTTTAAGCGCAAAGGCTCTTGGTTTAAAGTCATTTGAAATTATTTTTTGTGACGTTCAATTTAATGGAAAGTGGGATTCTCTCCTCTCTCTCTCTCACACACACACACACACACACACACACACACACTCAGCACTGAATTATGAACAAATGCAGCTCAGGATCTACCTTTCAGTGGCAGATATGGACAGTTTCGTTTACAGAGCTGCATTTTCCACGTCATGTATATTCGTCCGTGTCTGTTTTTGCGTGGTCGTGGCGGTAAAGGTTCTGACTCCACATAGCGTAAATGATACTGTTGGTGCATTTCTTTCTTCCTCGGGTTGGAGTGATTATTATTTCCCGTCATAAAAAGATAAATGGCGCTCTGCTCGTGGTGAAACGAACCGCTCTCTCTCTCTCTCTCTCTCTCTCTCCCCTTCCCAGTGGGAGAAGACGCGGCTCCGTGGCTGTGCGCCCGGGCGGGCAGGAAGAAGCGCTGCCCCTACACCAAACACCAGACCCTGGAGCTGGAGAAGGAGTTCCTGTTCAGTATGTACCTGACTCGAGAGCGCCGCCTCGAGATCAGCCGCAGCGTCGACCTCACCGACCGCCAGGTCAAGATCTGGTTCCAGAACCGCCGGATGAAGCTGAAGAGGATGGCGAGGGAGAGGAGGACGCGCTTTCCCGCCTGACGGGATGTCGCGGGCCACGACCGAGCCGACCTGCTGCTTCTACTTCACAGCGATTGGCCCTGACGCGCGAAACCGCGCTGCGCGTTTTAAAACGCAAAATTCAATTTTGTTCAATTATTTCCCCGTCAGATTTACGGTTTCCAGAAGGTCGCCAGCTCCTCCTCCTCCTCCAACTTTCGGGGACATTTTTTTTTGATAAAAGGACTTGTCACGTGAGCACTATTTTATTTATTATTTAAGATGCATGGATGTGTAACAGAATGTCGTTTTTTATCGTATTATTACTGGAACAACTGAAGGTTGAAGCACAAATAGTGAAAAAAAAAAGTCAAATAAAACGTGAATATTTTGTAAAGCTTGTTTTGCGTGGCGCAGAGAGGAAGCATCATCCACGAGGAAACGTGTCGGTTCCCATCTTGCTGGAAACAGAATGAGAATTGGAGACCTGTTTTTCAATAAAGTAACAAATGTGCTTCAGACAGAAATTAACGTTTGGGAACGTTGCGCATTTTATTCTGTTCTTTTTGATTTATTTAACAAACATTTGAATATACCGGAAGTTTAAAGTTATAATTGGTATACTGTGGAAAAGAAAAGAAGGAAAAAAAGAATGGATGTCACGAGAAGCCTTTGAAATAAACGCATTTGGCTGCTGACGACAGGAAGATGAAAGATGGAAGATGGAAGATGAAAGATGAGATGTGAAAATCGTTGGCGGCAGTGGTGGTAATAGCAGGAGCCGAAAGTCAACGTTCACCCCGCAATTCCGAACGCCAACGCCTTTGTGCGCTTCGCGACCCCTGCCAACCGTCTGGCCTTCCGGGCCTACCGTGGGGGGTGGGGGGTCGGGGGTACCTTTGATACCCGATGTGACGTTATACAACCGATCAACGCAACACTTGTGTTGTATGTATTTCTACACTGAACACCGTTACGCTCCTGCTCGGTTTTCGCCGCCTGCGCCGTCCTGCCTGGATCTTGTGCTGCTCCAACTCGGCCTTTTCTCGTACTTTCACGCCACAAAGCAGCAGCAAGCACGCCGTGTTGAAACCATATTTCATAACCCGGCACGACGGGGGATCTGGAGGGTCCGGCGCAGCGTCTTCGACGGGGAAAATGTAAGAATAATAATTGTCTTTGTGCATCTGCTCCTGGGCCAGGAGGACGGAGCTGTTCGGTAATTTAGGTAGTTTCAAGTTGTTGGCCTGGAGTTTGAAATCGCAGGAACCTGAAACTGCCTGAGTTACTCCAGTGAAAAGCGCCCCCGCCCTCCCTCTGGGATCCACGCCGGACTGGGATCTGGTGAGGACCAGCTCTGGAAAAAGGTTTGTTCCCACCGTGATGCGTAATTCTCGACAGGTTCGTTCTCCCTGTCGAGCGGCGCGCATCTTAATCACTTCGACGGCCGGAGAGGCGAAGTCCCACGTTCCACGTTCCACGTTCCACGCACCGCTCCCTGGTAGTAAATTAGCACGCCGAGGACAAGGCGGCGCTGTTGTTATTCCCCTTTACTTCTTGAACTCGACGTTCCGGGCGCGGTTCTGGTTTTGTATATTGCACATTGCCCGTCTCAGACCATTTCCCCTGCGACACCCCAAACCGAGAGCGCACCCACACTTTCTCCACCGTGGAAAAAATGGGGGAAAAGTGAACTGTTTACGTGTTTTTATTGTGCATCTGCGCATATTAAAACCAAAACACAACATCACGGCCGAAGACCAATGCATTAAATACGAACACACCGCAGGCCGGATATTCTGATATCGTTTTTTCCGGTGAAGGTTGAGCTTCTGACATTGACATTAACTTTAGTTGTTGGGGTTTTTTTTCGTTGGATTTTAAGACTCTAAAAGCCTCGGTACCAACCAGGACCTCGTCTAAAACCTCAAAGAATATCTGACACGATTCAAAACGACTGATTTCGGGCTTGAGGTTAATTCGTTAATAACTCGACAGCCTCCCGATACTGAAAGGAAGGTCCAGGTATTCAATCAGAAATTTTATTTAGCAAAACAATGTCATATGTAACAAAACCAATAATAATAATAGTCATAACAATAAGAGCAAAAATACAAGAGGTTCTTATAAAACATTCATGTACAGTCCGGTGTAGCAGGATCCGACTGTAAGACGCTTTCAAGGGAGTCTGATAAATTCCATAAATGTAAATGTAAAAATCTTTGTTTTCCAGTTTTTCGGAAGGCGCGACAATAATTTACACGGGCAAGCAAATGCATCCATGCAAATATGCAGCAGTTAAAAACATTTAGTTTTTTATTAAACGGGATTATCGCGACGCCACGTGACAGTTACTTTTCGCTACTTGGCGTTTCATCTTCTGTCCTTACGGGATGTGTGAAGCAGAACCAGTTCTTTTTCCCCGGGAAACACACTTTAGGCCACAACAATGAATTTATGTTGGTCGGCTGGCGTCGTAAACTCGGGCCTTTTTGTACGCTGACAGCTGTATGGAAGCGAATATAAGGCCCTTCCCTGGGTTCGGAGAGCCGGTCCCACGCGCAGATGCGCACCTCGTTTCCAGAACATTCGAGAAGAGGGGACAGTCAGCCTGAACGAAGACGACACGAGGACATCACTCAATACTTTTACACACATATTCTATATATACATAAATGTATATTCCAACTGCTGACAGTTTTAACAATGCACCTGAAACATTATTCCACCGTTTGGAATACGTTGCCTATAGTTGATCAGAATTGGGCCAAATAAACCTGAGATTTGTCAAACCGAGGGCCTGTATGATTTATATAAAAAATGGCATTGAAATCATTAAAATATTTTCATATATGACATGACAATTATATGAACATACATATATATAATTTCAATCAGCTTTTGGGGTGAGTTGTGTAATTCGGTAATTGCTCGGTGTATGTGATTCTGTCCCCCGAGATCCTGCCCGGTCTGGAAGTGTTTTCCAGGCTGCTGAATACTTTTGGTCGGGATAATTGTAACGAGCGTCGCAGGCTGGATAATTTCAAGCCTTCTTTTTTGCGGCCCAGGCGACATTCCTGCAGAGTTTGTTGCAGAGATGCTTCTCATTACGCAATTGGCACGGTTTGCTCCTTGTTAATTGGGTGTGGCGAGTAAAATGATAACTGGCAGTGGAAAGGGTGCCGTGAAAAAGTGCGTGAGAAGTGCAACTAAGCGCTAGTGGGCTGATAACGGTGAAAACCTAGATAAATTCGGCTCGTGTTGCGTAAAAAAAAAAAGGTGCGTTGGCCATTCCCTTGATGAGACCATAAAAAGATAATCGTTGGGATCGAAAGGGAGGGGAAGGGGGTAGGCCGGCCACGTTCGCTGTGGACAGGGGTTCTGTAAGAAGTAACGGGCTTCTGTCTGCACCCCTGGCAGCACGACGTGGTGCGTCGATGTCTGTCCCCATATGACAAAAAAAAATAAAATAAATAAAGCCTGCATAAGAGCCCCATTTCGTTCCTATCGCTTCGCGCCGCGCACGCTGCTCGGAGAAGTCGATGGGAGGAAAAGCTACAGCCGAGTCGTTTACGGTCCCCGCCACAGGCAGTATATCAGGTCTATAAAAATCAAAGCTGCCTGATGTAGTACTTTATTGTAGTATTAAATGACCCACTCAAAAAAAAAAGGGAGCCCTCGCACTTCCTTCCAGAAACACGAGGGATTGTCGCCCGCCGGTGTTTAATGCTCTCGTTAAGCAGAAAATAAACACGCGAGAGTTAATTTCCCCAATAGGGGACTATTTTACCTCGCCGCTCCTTCCGCCGAGCCGTGCTTCGGTGACGTAGGGGGGGAGAGAACGATCTTGACCTGCGAATAAAATATCACATGACACAACGGCGGTTTATTAACATGGGAAGTATTCTGCAGTAAAGTTTTGATGGAGCGCGGCGAAGATGTGTTTATTCGTGAGCCTTTAAACTCGCGTTTAATTCGTAAGAGGGGTGAAGGGGGCGGAAAAAAAAACGGGGGTTGGGGGGCTTCTTTATTGCTATGACGTGGTAACACAGGGGGCTATGTGTCAAACTATCGGAGGAAAATCATGCGTTGTTCACGCGTTTAATGTTCTCACGTGGCCCGCAAGGTAGCGCCGAAAGTCGTGCGTAATTCACGCGCGGCTTTCGTGGGCCGGAATTTTCCTCGTTAAAGTCACGCCGCGATTATTGCACGTTTAATAAAAGAAAAGACAGAGAAAACGAAGAGCGGAAAATATTGGGTCGCGCCAGAGGAGGAGAGCGCCGCGCAACCCCTCTCGGCGGATTGATTTACGCCCAATTGACGCTTTATCAGGCTCGTGAAAAAAGTCTGACCAATCATTTCGCTGGAAGCTCACAACACAGCAGCCCGGCTCTACTTGGCGAGCGAGTTGAGAGGAGTAGCTCCCGGGGAAAAAAAAAACCCACTTCTGGCGCACAGCGTTTTCCCTTCAATGACCCGCGCGCCGTATAATGTCCGAGAATGTCTGTTTCTGGAACCCTGAGCAGCTATTATGTCGACTCCATCATAGGCCACGAGAGCGAAGATCCGACCTCGGCACGGTTCTCCAGCGTGCAGTACTCCAGTCCCCGGCAGCCCGGACCCGGCGAGCACCCCGAGTTTCCTTCCTGTAGCTTCCAGCCCAAACCGCCGGTCTTCAGCTCGTCCTGGAGCCCCTTCAGCCCCCATGCGTCCAACAGCTTGCCCACGGTGTACCATCCGTACATCCCGGCGCAGCCCGTGCCTTCCACGGACACCCGATACCTCCGCAGCTGGCTGGACTGCGCTCCGCGAGCCACGGAGTCCATGCCCGGCCAGGGGCAGGTCAAGATGGAGCCGCTTCTGGGACACCTCGGGGAGCCCCCCAAAATCGGCGGACACGAGTACATTCTGGAGTCCTCCGCGGCGCGGGACGTGAATTCCGGCCAGGGCTCGGGGTTCGAAGACAATAAAGACATTTGCGAAGGTAGCGAGGACAAAGAGGGGCCAGATCAAAGTAAGTTATAAAAGGAGGAAGTGGACAGTGTGTAAAGCGTTTAATGCTGTAATAAAACGACGAGAAGAACAACAACGGCGCTCAAAACGTGGCGAGTGTGCGCGGCGCGACGTGGATCTGCGAATGTTTACACTGCTTGTAAATTAATAATTCGGAATGCTGCTTGTAGACTGATCGGTTATGTACGTATAGCACTATATCTATCTATCTATCTATCTATCTATCTATCTATCTATCTATCTATCTATCTATCTATCTATCTATCTATCTATCTATCTATCTATCTATCTATCTATCTAGAAATACAGCATATAGATCGTGTTTTTTTTTTTTTTTTTTTTTACTACAGTTCAGTATAACGTTGCTACCCAAGCTGCTCACACCAGCGTCTATTTCTGTACCAAAAAAAAAAAAAAAAAAATCCGCGTTCAGCCCCCAGGTCTGGCTCCGCGGCGAGATGTTTTCCAATCTCCACGCAGCGTGATTTGTATTTAAAGAATAAAAAAAAAAACGTGCATGCACTTATGAAAACACATCACTCTTTCGGCTGGGTGGGTTAATGAAAGGAGAACACACGTCTCCCGTGGGTGGGGGATAAAATGACGGTGGTGGAAAGAAATCATATTGCGCTTTTTTTTTTTTTTTTTGAGGGGTTTTCCTCTTTGAGCGCCGCAGAATAAATCTGCAGGCGACTCCCGGGGAGACGCGCGTTTCTGGCCGAGACGAAGACTTATCGTCGGGATGTTCGTCATGGAGCCCGGGCGCTCCGGTGTCCGCGGTGGAGCGTGGGAGACCAGGAATGGTCCAGAGGGTTTTTTTACGTTTATAAACGGGCTTTGAGCTTCGGATGATTCATCGGACCTTCGGACCGGGCCAGACTGGGTCCTTATTCACAGACGCGTCTCACACAAAAGCTGCCGTGTGAAGCGGGAAAAAAAAAATCTCCATCCGCGCGGTTCAAGGACAAGAACATCACAAGCTGACAAAAAATAAACCCCGCCACAGGAAATAAATAAATACATTTAAATTGAATTTGCCCGTAGAGATAATGAAGCGAACATTGATTTGGTATCCGCGAGATGGGCTGAACACCCCCCCCCCCCCTCCTCTAATGCACCGTGCGCAACAGAAATCCCCTTTGTGTTGCCCTGGGCGGCATTCCAGAATAAACTACAGGAGGAGGCAATGAAGTTGGGAATTTGTGCGCTCTTTGTGCTCGCAGCGGCCCGCGAGAGGGAGAAAGTTATTGCTCTTGAAGTTTATTAAGTTATAAGAGGAGCCAACATCCCCATTAATTGTCGTATGTGGGCTCGCTGGGACAGCAAGGCGGGGAGAGAGAGCGAGAAGGAGATAGAGAGAGAGAGAGAGAGAGAGAGAGAGAGGGGTGAAAGAAAAGATAAAATACGACTGAGTCGTAACGCGGAGCAATAACCCTCCTGTTAATATGGAAGCTCAATTTCTGCGAGCGTTAAGGTGACGCTTCCGAGAGACGTCCCACGGTGGTGTCGCCCTGTCCCACTCGGTTTGGATCCCTTTACTGAATCTCAGAAGGGCCTCTGCACGTCACGTTTCTCGTCGGGGAAGCTCGTGTAGACACTTGATGTTGGTGTTGAAGAGCCTGTCTCGAGGCGTGGGGCGATAGGGTTTCCACGCGCCGCGCGCCTTTTCTCTTCCGGCCTTGGCCATAGCCTCCAGAACATTTCGTCTGAGTGATGGTGGCTTTCAGGAGCGGGAACAAAAGTCTCCTTTTTGCTCTGATAAATAGGGTTTTATGATTAAACCTCCCCACAGCACACAAAAAAACCCCCGTATTCAACACCAACCGTTGCGCTTTAAAATCGAATCGAAGTCGTTTAATAAAACCATACATCACTCTTATCGAACCATATTTCATCTCCAAAACCCCCAAACAGTTCATATTTCTTGTGGTTCGTGGACGCAGGTTCCGTGGAGGGATTTTTTTTTTTTGGTAGGGAGAGAAAATGAAAAGCGTGCGTAATATCGCTTAATTGCATTCGCATGGAAGTTGGTGAGTTATAGTCGAGCGGGTGGCGTGGCCATAATTGGCACCTTCTGACAGATACTTGGACGAGGCCGTAAAAAACAAGGAACCTCATCACATTTATAGATTTGTTTTCCCGTGCAGCAGCGAGTCTGAGGCATCGTCCCGGCGGCCTCGTCTGGCCGTGACTGTCCCGCTCGAAGTACAGTTGGTGGCCTCTGGTCGCGTCCATGTCACGCACGGGGTAAAGAAACAAGCTGGACATCTACGTTAGTGTCACGAAACGGAGCGTTTTCTGATGGTGTTGGGAGGCCGTGGGTCCGGAGGTGGACTGATTTACCTCCTTCTTCACCTACCCAGCGGCCGAGTATTTATCTACCTCTCTCCCTCTCTCTCTCTCTCTCTCTTTCTATTCTTTTTTCTGATTATTTTTACAGACGACCCGTCGGCTAACTGGCTCCATGCCCGGTCGTCGCGGAAAAAGCGCTGCCCGTACACCAAGTACCAAACCCTGGAGCTGGAGAAGGAGTTCCTCTTCAACATGTACCTCACGAGGGACCGGAGGCACGAGGTGGCCCGACTGCTGAACTTGACGGAGCGACAAGTGAAAATATGGTTCCAGAACAGACGCATGAAAATGAAGAAAATGAACAAGGATCAACCGAAGGAGTAGAGAGGGATGCTTCTTTACGCATGCAAACACACACACCCACACACACACACACATACACACCCACACACGCAGCTTGTACGCAGAGAGTCTGTCCCAGTTTGTACAACAGCTCTCCGGTCTCAGAACCAGAGTGACGTTAGACCCGGCCTCTCGTGCAGAATTTTACTCTTATTACTTATTTATTACTTGACGCACTGCGCCAGCGCTTCGCTAGAGCAGGCCTGGAGTGTGTGTGTGTGTGTGTGTGTGTGTGTGTGTGTGTGTGTGTGTGTGTGTGTGTTTTTTTTACGAGTTGTCGGGCGCGGAGCGCGTTCGCCGCCTGCGTTTTACTCATCTTTTACTTCTCAAGTCATTCCTTTCTAACATAAGCCCCCCCCCTCTTTTTTTCGTGACGTTTTAAATTTAGACGTACAACGACGTCAACGAATAGGTTAGGCCCTATTTAAAAATATACATGTTTTGACTATATTTAATTGCCTCTCCCCGTTAGATGACGTTGGTTTTAATCATAGATGTACTTGTGTGTAGTGTTTCTTCACAAATTAACTTTCTAATTGGCATAATGAGTCTACAGGGGTTTAATTAAATACATTGTTCTTCTCGTTTTTTATTATTATTACGAAAGTACGTGGGAGGCCTATTACATTGTTGTTGTTTTTTAAAATCATGTATCATATTATTAAATACTCACTGTAAGGATTCTGAAAACGGTATTAAAATGATGTTTTTTTTTTTGTTTTTTAAGTTAAATCCCAGGCTATAGATGTTGTCCTCTTGTTTTTTTTTTTTTTAATTTTACTTCGCCCGTCGGATTGAGGTTACACGTGTGAGCAGCCCTGCTTCTAGACGTTTCTCTCAGCGTCCTGCGAACCATTTAGATACGTAATACGTTCTGGACCATTCCTTCATTCGCCAAAGTCTCCCTAATCGCGCTGAATGTGCCAGTATCCCATGAAGTATTATTCATTTTTTTGTAAGTAAATGTAAAACATGCGAATAGGGTAAACGTTAGTTTAGACACTTCATAGCATGCTTCTTATGCGGCGCTTTCTTTCTCAACTGTCCTAGCTGTCCTATAAAAAAAAGTCCCCTCTCGCAATTCAAATTGAGTTTTTTTTTTGTATGGAATGCGTTTTTTAATAATCCCCAAAGTGCGGGTTTTGGGGAGACGAGCCTCTTACTTGAATGAGCAGGTAGAACTAACCTTTGAACTGTTTGCTTTTGTTTACATGTCCTTGTCCTGAATGCTTTGAGACTTTGAGAAATGCATCGTCCAATAAAATGTGTTTTTTTTTCCCCATTACGGTTATTATTTTATTCTTTTGCACGATGTGAGCCTGCTGCTTCCTCTGTGTTCTATTCTGAGGGACTGTGGACCTTCTCCCACGCAGGCCTTCAGCCAGTAACACCTTCCCTTCACTACAGGCTTCGCACGTCGCTCCTTCCTCCGGCGTTCGGTTTCTTTTTGGCGACAACTGGACCCTCTTTGTTGTAAATGTTTTAAAGACCCCCCCCCCCCCCCCCTGCTGTAAACCAGTCTACGTCCAGTTCTGAACTCCATGCATTTTGTAACGTCTCTCCTGTCACTGCTGATGCTGGACTCGTATTAAACGTTTACACAGAAACGTGTCTGAAGACGTCGTCTTTTCTTGCGACATCCGGCTCCTGCGTGAACAGCGCGTGGAGCACACGACCAATTTCTATTTCGACCCACATTTAAAGTCGTGTCGCATCCATCTCGCCATGTTTTATGTCCCCGTGCCGTTTGAGGACACATATTTGCAGCAGGCCGCTAGAGAGCAATGCGTGTGATGTTCCGTTTTTTTTTTTTTTTTTTAACAAGGGACATGTGTCTCAAATATGCTCCCTCCGCGTCCGGAATCGCACATGTACACACATGTGCGCGTCAGGAGACGCTGGCCGGGTTCTCCCGAAGACGCCATCTCTTCGTGACACTCACAGAAAATTATTCTACACGTATAAATAATAATCAGAAGAGAAACGGGGAGCCGCGGCCTGAGGTAAGACGCGCCGGAGACTCCGCTGGGATGACGGGACGGCCACTGGTCTGTTCCCGGCCGGCCGTAACTGGCCCTCGATGCATTTTCTTTCTCTCCCCCCCCTCTCTCATTCATACTTGCCTGGTGAATTATTTAAACGTAAAATCGCCAGATGTGCGATATTGTGCAAGCTTGGGCGTCCAAGGTCTGCCGTTTTAATTCAACTTAATTGATTTCTTTTATTAGCGTCTTATTGGCGAACCGTTAATTGACCATCAGAATCGAAGACTCCGTCATTCTGTCCCATTTCCCACGTTCGGCCCCTTTCTTACACCATTATTTTGAGCCTTTCGGAGAGGAAGAGGATATGAGGTCTCGCTGAAGAGGTGGGGATGGGAAGTCGACTGTCATAAAAAAGAGAAAAGAAAATTCAACGCGGTGCGCTGCAATAAAAGGGGATATAACGGCAATAAAAGTTTATAGGGTATAAATTTCTGAAGGTTAGAACCTAAACGGCTGTAAAACAAACATTGAAATCGGGTGGAAAAAATTGGGAATAATAATAATTAAAAAGAAGAAGAAGAAGAAGAAGAAATTCCCTTGATTTCCGCGCGGAACGTTTCGTCGCGCTGCGCGCCGTCCTTTCCTGCATTTGTCGTTTATTGTCGGCAGCATTTGTTGTTTAGGCTGCAGATTCCTCGCGAAGCTGGGGGTGGGGCGGGGGGATCCGCGCTTCCAGATGACCGGCCCCGCGGTCCAGTTTGTTCGACGCCTCCCTTTGTTCCATTTCCGAGCGCGCCCTCGGTGCCTTATAGCGGGCCATAAAACGTCACAAAAAGCATTTCTGGCGAGACGTCTGGGATGAGCGGCCTTAATCTGTTTACAACCCTGCAGCCAGGCGCTGCAACCCCCCCACCCACCCAGAAGATCAGATTGGGTTGTCCTGGGATCAGATACAATGGCTGGTTGCCACAGAGCAGTTTCCTTTTATCCCTTTAAACAGAAATTTACCATCTTTTGCGCGTTTTTTTTTAAACCAATCGTCACGTTAAACGCGTGGCCTGCTACTGCAATAATTATGAAATGTTTCGACGGATAACAAGGCTATTAAAAAAATTACTTTGAATGAAATAAATCTGCAATGCTATCATTTCTGGTGATCCTTTTTTTTTCATCGGATTTCAAGGGAAATGTGAGGTTCGTGTCTATATATATTCACGAGTTACAGAACTTATTTGCTTTACTGAGACGGTTCCATTTCACGCATATTTAAAAATGTCGACAGCAGGTAGCAAGTCCTCGTTTGATTGATTCAGTGGACTCAGTGCAGTAACAACCTCATGATAAATCCAACACACACAACCACATCCCAAAAGTGTCCTAAAATAAAAAAGTCTTCGCGAATAATAAATTATTTGTGTGCAAAGCGCGATGCCATTTCACGCTAGTTTAGGAATGAAGTCGGCCTGCCTCAACATAATCGATGAAGGTATTTCAAGTAAAGCGTGTATATTTAGATATTTATTACCTTCTGCGGCTGCTCGAGGCCTACAGTGGTCCTGCTGTAAACTGTGGGCGAGAATAAAAATAAATTCTCTTAAAAAATGCTGCAACATGTATAGTTAATTTGTGTTTCGTTTGCCAATCGTGGCGCAATCTTTTATTTATTCCATTTATTTTAATTACAGATTAAAGTCAAAACGCGCGTAAGGTCCAAGAATCCTGCGAAAATAAGGCGACGGCAGAACAAAAAACTGAATCCAATCCTCATTCAAGCTCAATGTCTATAGATTTTATAAAATACATTTATATTTTGTATATCATATATTTTTCTGCATGTGTAAATACATATTCTGCATCCCTCTAGTTTAGTTTATATTGTCCTATTTCTAGCTGTTTGATATTATTTTTTATTTCCATTTACATTTACTAGATTGCTCCAAGTAAAAATAAATGTGAGTTATAACTTGTGTTTCCGTTAAATGTTTAATTAAATGTACGTTCAAACGTTTAATGAATAAAGGTATTCCGGAAATTAATGTTTTGTGTATATGTGTTGTATTGGGAATGTATTTATGAATAAATAAGATAACAGTGCTTTTTTATCTTACAAGTCCCCCAATGAATTAGTCGCAATTTCACCAAACCTTTAATTCCATCAAACTTCATTAATTTACCTTGGTAAATAATTCGTGCCCTGGCGTTGCCCTCCTCAGGCACCGCTTGCAGTTTCCACTATTGGCCGCTTGATGGCACTGCTGCTCCACCAAAGAGAGGCGCTTCCCGCCGCCGCTCTCCCGTACACTTGACTACCGAGGCTGGAGCGGAAAGGCCCAGGCCGCGGACCGCTGGTGTAATATCTCAGAGTGGAAAATGTGCAGATATTTTCCTTGAATTTCCTTGTCTTTCCTCTGAAAGGGAAAAAGAAACTAAATATATAGACCCATATTTAAAAATCTCTCTCTCTCTCTCTCTCTCTCTCTCTATATATATATATATATATATATATATCAGACGACATACTTATGTTCCGAAAAGGTTTACTGTAATTTTGAACTTGCGTCGTTAATCCTCGCGGCGCTCGTGATTTACAGTTACCTCGATATAAGACATTAGCGAACACGCTAAACGACGCAGTTAATGCGACAGTCTGCATGCTGGGAACCTACTTTATTTTCACTAATTACGCTCAACAAAATTGTGTTTCGTGGCGCAGAAATAAAGAAAATTACAAAAGGAAACGTGAGTACGACTATTTACACCGGCCCGGTATTCAAGCACAGACACACACACACACACACACACACACATCATAGCGGCAGTAAACATTTTATTTATTAACAGAATTTTGGTGCAGATAAAAAAAATATATATAGAATGAAAATGACATTTCAGCAGGCAAGGGTGACCAAACATTGGAAAACTTTCATTAATAATTAGAGCGTGATGCTTTGGGATCCCCCCCCCCCGGTCTGAGGAACACAGCATTCCCCGTCCCCTTAATCTCTTCTCTTCATGGCGACGTGCGTGATTCCTGAATTTCCTGAGCCCGTCCCCACCGCCACCGCCACCATCATTCCATAAACAAAAGGGGGAAACTGCATTATTAAAAAAAATAAAAGTCATGTTTAAAATATTTATAGCCACTCAATTTAACTTCTACTTCGCCGGACTGGGGATCCCTCTCCACACCTCATTTTAATGGGATTTTTAAAAAAGAAATTGCGCACTAATTTTCGGAACGTTTTCTTTCTCCTCGTTGCAACGTTACAACTTTTGTGGGAAAAAAAGGGAACTGGGGAGGTGGGGGGGGGTCACAATTAAATAGTTGGATAATTCCGGCTCGGGTGAAATAGCTCCGAGTGAGGCGTTTACGGCCCTGGTTCGTGGAACCTCGTAAAATCCTAACAGCTTTTTTGATGCACGATGTAAACAACAAACAGCCCCCGCGTTTATGGCGTTTTATAGTTTGTTAAAGCGTTTACAGCCATTTTCTCCATTAAGCCAGACGCCGCCGCCGCCGCCATCCCCTTCACCAAAAAGCCGCGAGATTATTAAAACGTTAAATACGGCATCCCGCTTTACCTCGAACCTCCCACCTCCAAAGACTTTTTTTTGAGTAGCTGGTCGAGAGCAGCAATTACACATTTATTGGACTTGTTTAAAAAAAAAAACTGAGAGCAATTAAGTTCCCGGTTTGGCCGCGCGACCCCGACATTTTCGGAGTGGGGGACCCCACCTCGTTACAACCGAGAAATTAACGAGGAAAAAAGCGCATCCCTCCTGGACGCCTGCGAGCCACATCCCCAAAATCAATCTTTGGAAAGGGTGGCACGGCGTGAAGTGGGTGAGAGAGTGTGTGTGTCTGCGTGTATATGTGTGTGTGTGTGTGTGTGGGGGGGAAGGGGGGGGGGGGGCATTCGGGTTTGATCCGATGCAAAGCGGCAGATTTCTCATTAACTTCCCCGCTTGAATATATTAATGCGCATATTCTCCCTTCCTCTCTCCCGACCCCCCCCCCCAACCATCCTACCCCTCGCTCGCCACCCCCCCACCCACCCCCTCTCCTTTTCATTCCCTCACTCCTTCCACATCAGTAGCGCGCAGAGCGGTGTCCGTGCTGCGGGGACGCGGGAAGCCAATGGGACGAGGACGCGGTAATAGATGCAAATTGTTGTGAGAAACAGACGCGGCGAAATATGAAACAACTCATTTGCGGCGGAGTAAATCACGGGAAACGGGTGGCGAAGTGGCAGCGCGCGCCGGAACTGTGATGCGGGGGACCTGGTTCCGTGGACGCGCGTTTTTTTCTCTCGCTCCCCTCCTCGCCGAACCTTGAATGACTGAAGGGTGTCGCGGAAGAGTAGAACCCCCAAAAAACACCACCACCACCAACAATCAACAACAACAACAACAACAAAACCCACGCAGCCTCCGCCGTGGGAGCTTTTTTCTCTCTCTCTCTCTCTCTTTCTCTCGCTTTTTTTTGATGCCCTACCCATAATTCTCCTCGATTTCGCGCGAGCCGAGTCCATTCAAAAGCCCCACGACATCCCCAGCAGCGGCGGCGGAAGATGAGCTCTTATTTCGTCAACTCGCTCTTCTCCAAGTACAAGAGCGGGGACTCGCTGCGCCCGAACTACTACGAGTGCGGCTTCGGACAGGACCTGGGCACCCGACCCACGGTGGTGTACGGACCCGGCGCGGGGACCACGTTCCAGCATGGCCCGCAGATCCAGGAGTTCTACCACCACGGCGCGCCCTACCAGCAGAGCCCGTGCGCCGTGACGTGCCACGCCGAGCCCGCCAACTTCTACGGCTACGACGCGCTGCAGCGCCAGACGCTGTTCGGCGGCCAGGACGCGGACCTGGTGCAGTACGGCGACTGCAAGCTGGCGACGGGCGGCGTCGGCGACGAGTCCGAGGGCACCGAGCAGAGCCCGTCGCCCACGCAGCTCTTCCCGTGGATGCGGCCGCAAGGTAAGCCGGAGCGCTTCCGATCCGAGCGTTTAAAACAAGAAAGAAAAAAAAACTTTCCACGGAGAGCAAACGAGGGCAATTTAGCCGATTTCCTGCACAACAGAAGGTTTTTTATTTTTATGGTTTTATGGGGGTCCCCCCCACCTACCACCCCCCACCCCGCCGAAAAAGAAAAAAAAAAAACAACTTGTGAATCGCTTTACAGTTTAACGAGCCCGCGTCCTCCTCCCGGCCGCCGTGCGCCGATCCCCCGAACTTCTCACCCCGGTCACACGTTTTTTACTGCCACGTCGGGGCTTATTTCGCGACAAAGTGGCCGCTTTTACACAGATTGCGACTTTTATGGCCCCGACTCGGGACGCTTCTGGGCTGCGTGTGTGTGGCGTGTGTGTGTGAGTGTGTGTGTTGTGTGTTTACAGTGTTTACATGTCCATAGAAATATGAACAACAACAAGCACAACAGGAGAGAATAGCTGCAGGGCAGGTTCTGGACGGGTTCTGTTTGTTTGGTGAACGTTCCTCTGAAACGCGCCTGCCTCTCTTTGCCAGTAGCTGCCGGACGGAGGCGAGGCCGCCAGACCTACAGCCGCTACCAGACCCTGGAGCTGGAGAAGGAGTTCCTCTTCAACCCCTACCTGACCCGCAAGCGGCGCATCGAGGTGTCGCACGCCCTCGGACTGACCGAACGGCAGGTGAAGATCTGGTTCCAGAACCGGCGCATGAAGTGGAAAAAGGAGAACAACAAGGACAAGTTCCCCAGCAGCAAGTCGGAGCAGGAGGAGATCGAGAAGGAGAAGCGCGAGAAGGAGCAGGGCGTCGGGGAGCCGGCTTCCGGCGACAGCGGCGACAAGGCGAAGCAGATGTGAAGGGGGGGGGGGGCAATCAGAACCGTTACGAGGGGGGGGGGGGGGGGCAGGGAGCGAGAAAAAGGGGAAGAAGAAAGGAAACGTGACAATGATGGGGAAGAGGGGGGCAGAAAAGGAGGTGGCGAGCGGGGGTAACAAGTCCTCGAGTCCTTCTGCCCCGCCGCTTGGCAATCAACGAGGAGCCCACAGACTATTCCTGACAGACAATGAGTGAGAAAGAGGTGTCGTGGACTTGGGACACGAGAAGCATTTCTACTTTTTAAACGACGCTCGGAAGAAGAAGGGGAGAGGTGGGGTGGGGTGGGGGGGAAAGGAGAAGAAGGTGAAGTAAACGATCAGTGTGTAAAGTAGCTTCCGTAATTTGTGGAACAATTATCGTGCAAATGAAAAAAACAGAGAAGTAATTAATAACATTTCTATTGTTAGAATATTGTCATTAACTATTATTACCTTGGCAGCTGTATAGTTTTAAGTTAAAATGGTGCACTTTTTACTGTCTTCATTTCTATGTTCTGATAACGTAGCAAATAATGAATTCCAACAACATGAAACTGCCTATTTATGCCATAGGTTCTTTCTCTCTCTCTCTCTCTCTCTATTTGACACTTTTGTCCTATTTTAGTTTCTTTTCGACTTGATGTTTTGTCTTCTTCCTTTCTGTAGGGTGAGCATGCGCACAGTTTAGGAAAAAATGTGTCTTTAACAAAAAAGGAAAAAAAAGAAGAAGAGAAGAATCATTAGGATGTCATGTGACCCCTCTTTTAACTGTGAAACAGAATGTGTACTGTACTCGTGAATTAGTTTATGGGGACTCGATGTTATGTTATGTTTTGTTATTCTTTTTTTTTTATTTTTATTCATCACTTTTTTTTCTGTTGTCTAAAAAAAAACGACGTCGGCGGGAATAAAAGGGGGACACAATAAAGTTTACAAGCGAGAACCCACGATGTGGATGTGTGGTGGCCTCTGGTTCATTTCCTCTCAAGGTGCGGCTGCGGGGGGACCAAACTGGCCCTGTCTTTACACTGGGGCTCTGGGGCTCGTATTGGGGTCCACGCCATCGGTGTTAAAGTTTGGACGATGTGCTGAGTGGGTGTGCAGACGTCGTGATGGACACCTTCCCATGTTTAAATATCTTTGACGTCCGAGACGCCTCGTCAACGCCGTCCACGCTTGTCTCGTTTCTCCATCATCTGTCGCTTCAAGTGACATTTAGTGGCGGTGAACACGACAGAACCCGGGCCAACGGCACCACGGAATTTCGCACCGTCCATGGTGTCCAAATGAATCGCACATGAATATAATTTGTCCCTAATATTTATGGGACCTGCACATCGGATGAGTTGCTCAATTTGTATAATATATGCACATACATGCATAATAAAATACTAATAATAATAGTAATAAAGACTAATTACGCCCCCCCTTTACCAGTCTTTAGAGAAAACAGTTCTGAAACAGGAGCAGAATGAGACATTATGTCCCTCCACTCATTATAACTTTCGCGTTTCGTGTCATCCAAAGCCCACGAAGGGTCATTGTCCACCGTCCGAACCCCCCCCCCCCCCCTCTCCACACACACACACACACACACACACACACACACACACCGTCCACACAGGGTCGGACAGGGGCACAGCACGCCAGACACCGCGGCGGGAGGACTCGGAGGACGTCAGGAGGGAAATCGAGTTTACCGGGCAGGCAGACGGTAACATTACACCCGCGCAGATCCGATCACGACGAGATAACGGGCGGGTTATAAAAAACAAAAACACGAGATTTTTTACTCCGGGCCTGGACATCAGCTGGTTTCCTGGCAACGTCTGGCAGCAATTCGATCGCTTTCTCTCTCCCTCCTCACCGAGTTCTTGTCTGTTTCTTTTGTCACAAACCGAACAATTCCAGGTATTTCGAATGGACGTTCAGTTGCGTGGACTTTTTTTTTGTTCCAGTGGGAAGTCTCTCCTTCATTGGACGCGCGGCCGTCACGTGCCCCCCGTCACGTGCCCCCCGAGGAAAACGGGCAGATTTTTTTTTTCTGGTGTAAATCTAGACTGTAATTCTGTAATATATCACAGGACCTCGTAAAAAAAAAAAAAAAAAAAAAAAAAAAAGCGACACTGAAACCTCCCGGCCTACAAATCACCGCGTAAACGATGAGTTCGTTGTACTACGCGAACGCGCTGTTTTCCAAATATCAGGCGGCCGCGTCGGTCTTCCCGAGCGGAGTCCTGCCCGACCAAACTTCCTGCAGCTACGGTCCGGTGTCCGGCGGCGCCTGCTCGTCCTCCTCCTCCTCCTCCCTGTACGGTAACGGCTACGGACAGCTGGACGCGCCCTGCTCCCCCTTCGACCGCCGGAGCCTGGCGCTGATGCGCGGCGGCGGCGGCGGCGGCGGCGGAGGCGGTGGAGCGGACGAACCGGGCGAGGAGAGCCTGCGCGTTTTCCCGTGGATGAGGAGCGCAGGTCGGTGAAAATGAGCGTGGGAATGCGGTGTGTGTTTGTTGTTGCTGGTGGTCTGTGTGTGTGTGTGTGTGTGTGTGTGTGTGTGTGTGTGTGTGTGGGTGGGTGGGGGGGTTAAACTTCCTGAACTCTCCTCACCAGCGCGTCACTTTTATTGGAATCTCCATAAAGCCATAATTTAGGGCGTTCAACTTTATTATCCTGTATTGTGTTGTGAGTCTGGGAGAGAGCGAGGGAGAGTGAGTGAGTGTGTGTGTGTGTGTGTGTGTGTGTAGGGGTACATGTAAAACGAGCCTTAAGCGGAGAAAAATGAAGCCCATGTTTTCTGTCGGAATGTTTCTCCCAGTAATCGCCGTGCGATCCGGTTCATAATAATGGCCTTTACGCGCCAAATATGGCAAGTTGAGGTTGCGATTTTTAAATTATTATTATTATTTACCTCTGTCCTATTTTTCTGGGGACGTTTTGTTGCATAATCGACGTGGCTCGGATTCTTGGGAAGGATATTTATATCTGCGTGAGGGGCTGCGCAACCCTGCGCATGTTTGACGTTTTTTTTCCCTTGTTTTCACAGTTGGACTTTTTGTCGCATCGCCGTCGCTTGTCAGCGTCCCCTCCCCTCATCCTCGGAAACGACGTGTTGCGACGTTCGCTCTTAATGATTTTCCTTTTCTGGGGACCCTATCCGTCACTTGTCAACCTGCGGACGCAGGATCGCGGCCCCCACGTCGCCGAAACGGATCCGGCCCAATTAGCCGCTTCCCACAGACGTTCCACCGGCCCCCCTCCATTAATATTCAGGCGCGCCCGCGCTCCGGTTGCGTGTCTCCGTGTCACCGTGAGAGATGAGTACGGCGGGAGCGGAAACGCGAGGCCTCTCGGTTAAAACGTTTTCGACACGAGCACGTAACAGCTCGCTCCGTGCGACTGGGGTCTCCGAAAGACGCACGTCGCCAGGATGCGACCTCGGGTAGTAAAAGGTCGGGTGTCCGGGCCTGTAGGCACCCCGACAGCGGTGGCTTCTCACGGTTCTTTTTTCACTACAATTTTACCGCATCGGAGACCACGTCATGTAATGAAAAAATAAATAAATTAACGAATTGTATTTGATAGATAAATGACCGATTTCAAAACGCGAAGTGAGTGAAGGTGCAACCAGGTTTATAGTCAAAATAGATCTGTTACACATGAATGTAAATTTGTGTAAAAAAATTGACATGCACCCGTTTGAATTACCCGAACACGTGAAATCATATCAATCACAAAAAGTGCAAAAAAAAAAGAAAAAAAAAAGAAGATTTTAAGCGACCAAGTGGATTCAGTCTACGAAAAAAATTGTTTTTATTTATAATTACCAGTATTTGCTGACAAACGTTTAAAAATTCACTTATGCGAAAAAGAAATAATGATGTTCACTTGTTTTACCGGTATGGAAATATATTCAGAATATTTCATGCTTTTCCTCGTGCATGTCAAACCCACCCCGTATTTTATTTTTTTATTAAACAGAAAGAATCAGACGCTACAAAACGCACTGCCTGATTATGAATAACTATCCAATTAGGTGTAATGTATGAATAATAAGTCCGAATAATAACTCGTCAAGGTTTTTACTCTTTCCCACCCACCCCCCTGCGCGTCGCAGGTGCGGACCGGAAGCGGGGCCGCCAGACGTACACGCGCTTCCAGACGCTGGAGCTGGAGAAGGAGTTCCACTTCAACCGCTACCTGACGCGGCGGCGGCGCGTCGAGATCGCGCACGCGCTCTGCCTCACCGAGCGCCAGATCAAGATCTGGTTCCAGAACCGGCGCATGAAGTGGAAGAAGGAGAACAAGACGCTGGAGGCCGGGTCCCCGAAGGCCGACCTCCCCGCCGGCGAGGACGAAGAGGAGGAAGACGAGTAGCGGCGACCTTCGCTCCGCGGCCCCAACAACCCAGATACTACCGATCTACTAAAACACTGTTACGCCAACATGGAGTCTCTGCCACTCCGATCGCATCAATGTGTAAAAAGTAACTCACTTGTATTAAAAAAGGAAAACCTGTATAAATATTACAATTCATGGTTTGGATTGCAATGCATTTATATATATTTTTTGCATGTATGTCTGTTGTATTTTATTTTTGGAAAACAAGCACTGGTGTTTGAATCACGGACTTAAAAAAAAAAAACGCCTCTCTTAATAACAACAACAAAAAAAAAATGTTACGTGCTGATCCACAGTAATCTAACTGTTGCTATAATGTTCGCTTCGGAGGTGTACATTTTTGTTCAGTTCTTTTACTGCCCGATTGTATAACAATGTTGTCTCTCTTCGTGTACAGTGGACCACAAGATGCCCGTTAAAAACGACACGGTATTACCGTCGGCGTCAATAAAACTGTGAGCAGAAAACGACACCTTGGTTTCCTACCATTATTATTATTTATGTCGTTTTATTTAAGACGTCGTGTATTGTTCTGTGTCTGAGGAATTTGTTTCTCTTTTTGCTGGATAAATCATTCGGCCAAGTCGAAATATGACACAGGTATGTAAACACCGGTTTTCGATTGACAAAACGATGTACTAAACGACAGAAATATTACACGGACACTTTTCACCCTGGCGAATAGACTGCAAACTATTTATTTTAAATAAAGAACATTAAGAAGATTGCGCCTGGATCGAAAACGGAAACAGTCGGCCAGTAAGTGCAATAAAAAAAATATTAACATTGACTTGGTGCTAATTGTATGGCTGTATTCTTAAATAAGAGATCTTAAAACAAAAGGTTGTACCAGTATTATCCATAATCGGAGAAATAACACACCGACATTAACGACAGTAATAATATTAGTTAATATGGTGGGATTTTTCACGTCACGTGATTGGACGAGCTTGAGATCTAAATAACAGCCAAGATGCCTTTTTGTTTTAAAAGAGGTGAAAAGAAGTCGTCCGGACGTCGCGGCGTTTTTACTGCCTCGCTGGCGAGCCGGAAGGCCGCAGTAAAAGTAAAAAAAAGGAGTAGAAAAGGCGCCCTGTCCTCACCGGAGGTGCTCTTTTCAGCGCGGGTTACATTTTAACCCGTTCCCCGGTGCTCCCCTGTCTGGTTCCTTGGTCGTCGCCACCAGTCGCGTCCCCACCTTTTCCTCAGATCGGAGTCGACCTGCAATGCGGACTCTGGTTGTCGCATTGCGATTTTTCTCTTTCAAAATGTATTTTCATGCGTTGTTTTTCTGTTATGTTGTTATTGATAGTTGATAATATTACCATGTTCTTGTCGATGCTGTTATTAGTAGAAGTAGCAGGAGCAGAAGCAGTATTATACTCTTTGTATTATTTACTCAGTGGTGAATTGTCGTATTTAATGTTTTAATCTCGTGGAATATGAGATTTTGATATATGAGCATAAGCCCCTCTTGAACAGTAAATCGAAAGTAAAAAAAATATAAACTATAAACCCCCGAATTACGCGTCCGATGAAACCCGTCGGGCCTACGCCGTTTCGGACCCGAATAAGGGCGGCGTTGACGAAATGGGTGAAAACGTTTTCTTTCTCGGTTCGCATGAATTTGTATTCTAAAATTTCCTGCGAAGTGTGTTCGTGTCGAATGAGGAAAATACGTACATACACATATCGTGTGACAAAAACAATCGGTGCAACGTTGTTTACAAAAATGGCGAATGAATTTCGTGTCAGTCTTTATATCGAGACAGACATCATTTTGATTTTTCCCCCCTCTTCTGGTAGGCAGGATGGCGTTGTGGGTAAAACCAGCGTGCATGACACGAAAGCAACGAAAATCGTGTCGGCTTCGGTCCCCAAGTCACCCGGGCGACAAAACGCCGCGAAACGGTCCGAAATCTTACTTGCGGGACCGGGAGGAATCGTCCTCGTCTCCCCAGCTTTTGTTGGGGGAAAGATGGCGACCGAGAAAAAGCTCTGCTGCTAAAGCAGTCACGAAGAAATGCAATAAATTCCTTGTTGTTTTATGAAAATTTACAACTTTGTGATAGAACTTTATGACTGCCTGGGTCCTGGGATTGGCCGAGGATGGTCATGTGGATGGGTAACCGTGAACATGAACTTTTTATGATTTCCCAAGTGGTTATATTGCAGCATTCTTTTGGCCGCCGCACCTTCTGTAGCTACGCTGCGCTCCTTCGAGGTCCCGAGCTTTGAAAGGGGCATATGAATATTAATAATAATAATCCGTACGATAGCTCGTGTTTTTTTTTTCTTTCTTCCGTTCCGCTTAGAGAACCGAGCACGGGAACAACAGTCTCCTCGCTCTCTGGCTATGCTAATGCGGCTGCCGGTGACTGGGAATTCCGCTGCGATGGAGACGATATTCTGGACGATCGTTTAGCTTTTATTTATTTTTTTAAATATATATGTATATGTATATTTTGGTTTTTGACCTTCGACTAATGAAACCGACGGGGGAACTTCCGCGAGCTCGTGGCGGGACCGGGAGAAAAAAGAGACCGCCCGTCCACCGGAGGAGCGGGGCTCGAGCTGTCCAGGCGCCCGGAGACGGATTATCAACAGAGGTAAGGCTCGGCTGTCACTCCGCTGCGTTCCTCGAAACCGAGCGCCGTTACGCGGGCTGGTCGGTAACGCGCGCGCGCTACACGTTCCTTTATTCAAATACGCAGCCGCAATAATTATACGGACGCTCTGGTGCACATGCGCAGAGACGACTTTTACCCTCGAATGTAGCCTTTCGGACGCAGGACGGTGAGTTTTTGTGATAAATGTCACCGGACGTCGGTGACGGTAACGGGAGCGCCGCTCTCCAGCCGCACCGCGCGGAATGCCGGTTCAAGGCGCGAGCGCGGCGATGCGACATTCCCGCAGCCGAGTGCGACGCAGCCAGCCCCACCCCAGCCCGTTCTACATGCCGGCCTGTACGTTTGGGGGGGGGAGGGAGGGGAATGTTGCGTATTTCTGACGCGCCTCCCCAGTAGCGATGAGCGCGCGCATCTCCCGGTCTAAAACCTTACAAAAAAAGGTGGCCTTTTTTATTCAGCCGTCGTATGTCGTCCGGACAGATGGGTAACAACCACGCCGGTTCAGCCCGCGGCCCGGTTTATTGCGCGCTCGCACCCTTTGGCGTCCATTTGCCGCGTTTGCGCCACTAGACACTGACACCTAACGGGGTTTTGACGCGCGCGGAAGGACCGTTCACCTCCAATCCTGAAAGCCGACATGTGATGGTGACATGTGGATGAAGTGTGACGTTCTGAAAATGTAATCCTGCCCGAGTCAAGGCGTGTAACTTGCAGCAAGATGACATTTTTAATATACTGTTATTATGGAATTTTACATAGTTACACACCATGCAGTGTTGGTTGTTACTGATGTCTATCTATCTATCTATCTATCTATCTATCTATCTATCTATCTATCTATCTATCTATCTATCTATCTATCTATCTATCTATCTATCTATCTATCTGTCTGTCTGTCTGTCTGTGTAAAGGATGTGGGTTATTGATCATTGCGTGTTTGAGGAGAAAAGCCACGACAGTGCTCTGCAGTTCTCTGTGTAGCGTGGCGTGGCGTGGCGTGGTGAGATGGGGGGGTTGTTGTCTCATCTGGGCTCTTTCCTCGCTCTTTGCTGCCATCTAGCGGCGACGCGCCCTCAACGGCAGCTGCGCAGTGGCTCGCGCGTCGGCGCACCTTGTGGCAGGGTCGGTCACGCGCTCATCTATCCATTTACTTCATTAGGACGCGGGTGCGTGGATGCGAGCTGTGTGTTTTTGTGACCTCACTTCGGCATCTTTCTGCCTCCTCTCGCTTGAAAGATTGCGTTCTGAAACATTGGCAGGAAAAAAGTGTGTTTTTTTGTGTGTGGAGAATAGAACTGGGTAGGTGGACGTGTGAATTGGATCCGCGCGGGCTGTGGTGGGAGATAACAGGAAGGCTGGGAGGGGCGGGCTGCCCGGCGGCAGTGAAATGTAAAAGAATGCAGAGGTTGTAAATTCTCGTGGCTGCTGTGGGCGCGCTTTGAAGTGCCTGCGTTTGGAAGAGATTTGTGACACGCACGCACACACACACACACACACACACACACACACACACGCACAGTGCCGCAGCTCGGCTGATTCTGTTCGTCCCGTGTTTCCCGCAGCACATGACCGCTCCAAGGTTACTGCATTTTTGCGTGGAGTGAAGCGAGGCCTTTGTGTCGAATCCGGTGCGCGCTCGCTCTGTTTCAAGGCAACACACACACACACACACACACACATACACCGACTACGAAACAATGCGAAATGAACCACACAACAGTAATTTTTATGGTTTAATTGAAATGTACATTCGAGCCACATATTTATGGCTCATAAATAAATACGCTGGACGGAGCAAAACCTCAGGGCGAGTTTTCCCCCACTTTGCATAATAAGATGGAGTTAGAGAAGAGCTTTTATTTCCTTTTTTCTTTTCTTTTTTTACATATAGTTATTAAAAACAAAAGACAAAACAAAATACAGCAGAACCGTACACATATATATGCATGTATTAAAACAAGTTATCATTTTTAACACGTGTACATATGTTCTTGACATTTTTTAAAAACACGAGGAGAGGAGAGCAGGAGGTCGCCTGGGCGCGGAAAGTTAGGAGGGGACACGATCGCGGCAGGTAACGTCCTGGCGACCCCGCTCTGCTTAAAATGAAAAAAAAAAAACAGTGAAGGTCGAATTGCGGGACCAGCAGCGACTATAAATATTTTAAAAGTACGGGGCTGTACCCCCAAGGAAAAATGCTTTCCGCGGGGCTGGACGCAGGTCTACTCGGATAATAATTTTGGTTTTATTATTTTATATATATATATATATATATATATGTGTGTGTGTGTGTGTGTGTGTGTGTGTGTGTGTGATTGTCCAAAATGTAATGGCATCATTTTTCTTATCTTCTCTCTTGCGTTAAATGTGTTGGTTAAATTTACATGATCACATTTTCCCCTAAAAGATGCATAAACATACACATAGTTACGCAGACTTTAGACAGTTGATTATTTTCAGTTATACTACGCATATTCTATTTTCTATATGTGTTATATTTTATGACCTATTATGTACATTTATTATATTTATGGTATGTTGTAAATCTGCTGGATGTAAATGGTCCTTTAATTCTATTCGTCTTGGTGACGAGAACGTGGTTCTCTTTTTTTCGAAGAACGCTGAAACTGAAACCACGAACCATGAATGAGATCAATGTTTTTTAAAAAAACTACATTAAAAATAATCAGCAGCGTGTTGCGCATGATCATATGTATAACTGTACAATATTTATTAACAGTGGAAACGACAGACGCGTCATTACACCGTTGAACGTCTGAACTGCGCCACGATATTTTTGCGCACAGAAAAATTACATTTAATTCCACATTTCTAAACGTTGTGAAGCAAATGACATATTTATTAAGGATATTAACATAGGGGATTTTTAACTGAGCCAACTTCCTGGGAAGGGTGAAGGAACAGATTTTGGTACTTACACGGGCCTACATTAGAGAGTTAGATGGAAACGTTAGCGTTACGCCTGTAAAAATCGGCTGGCGCGCGTTTCCACACCAGGACTCCTCCTCCTCCGAAACCGAAGTGTCTCTTGCTGGGATTTCCGGCCGGTTTTCCTCCCCTCGTATGGCGACCGAGTCTCCCGTGGGCGATCCCACTGCTGTCCATCGTGCAGCATTCATTGGCAGCTGGGCAGGTTCCGGACGGTTCAGTCTGAAACGCAGAACCAGCAACGTTAGACACAGCATGGTTAGCCGGGGATGACGCACATTTTATTCTGGCTACTGCGATGTCAGAACGCACAAAGTCCGACCCACTGTCAAAAAAAACAAAAACAAAAGCCAATAAATTATTAACGCGCGCCTCTGCGGTTAAATATGGCGTCTTCCAGGAGCAGGAGAGTCGCTGCCTCCTTTCCGCTCCGGAGGGAGGGGAACGCGGCACTGTTTGCCGGCGCAAAAAGGAAACACGGCGTCCCGGTCATTTTCTGGAGGAAGCCGACCTGACGGTACAACGCAGCGGGCGCGGCGCTCTCCTCAACCACTTGTTCCATTTCCATTTACAGCATTTACCATTTTCTGGAGGAAGCCGACCTGACGGTACAACGCAGCGGGCGCGGCGCTCTCCTCAACCACTTGTTCCATTTCCATTTACAGCATTTACCATTACCATTGCCATTTACCATTGCCATTTACCATTTACTTGTTACTCGCGGTGCCATCAAGCCGCAGCGTGCGCAAGAGCTCGTTTGTTAAAAACGAAAAAGGTGGAAAGAAAACACACACACACACACACACACACACACACACACACACACAACAGGTGAAGACCGTAAAAGCACCGAGGTAAAAAAAAACAAAAAAAAAACGTTACTCCTCTTAACGACGTTGCCAGGCCGTAATTTTTGCATGCGCGCGACCAAGAGAGAGCGAGAGAGGGAGAGGGAGAGGGAGAGAGAGACAGACTGACAGGAAGCATGTCGTACAGGCACGCACGACATGGGCCCTCCAAAAGTGACACAGTGTCTCGCGACGAGCGTTTTACGCATTGCCCCGACTCACCACGAGAGCGTGGCGGATTATTAGCCGTCATAATTGTTGCTCTGGTCACGAGCTCGCCGGTAATAACGCGCATCCCGAACAACAAAATGCGTTTTTTATTGATTTTCTAAATAATAATAATAATAGAATCATGACATATTATAAGGATACATTTCGCGTGATATTGCAGTCCGACACTTCATTTTATGTGTAATTTCGCTTTGTAATTTATGACATTATGTAGAATAATAAATAAGATAAGATACAGGTCGGGATTTTGTCCCGAGATTACCGGACAGCTCGTGCGCCAAAACCCAGAGGGAGCGAGCGTGGACGTATTCAATTTAGGGCTCTTACACTTCAATATAATGTGTGTTGTGAAATCTCTCTGGAAGAAGAGAGGAGATGTGGCGTGTAAAACACACGCGCACACACACACACACACACACACACACACACACGCACAGACAGAGAGAGAGAGAGAGAGAGAGGGAGGGAGAGCGAGAAAGCGCGAGCGCATATTTCGCTCTTGCGATGGGGTCCCCCGGCGCACGCAATCACAGCCTCCCTCAAGGGTGCCGTTCGCAGGCGAGGGCGCTCGCGATTGGTCAGCGTCGGGTCAGATGGTACAGTTTCCCTCTGTCCCGCACTGGCACATAGCCACCCAGCACCCCCCCCCCCCTTCTCTCCAACTAAAACCCAATCTCCGATAAACTACTAATAGCTAAACCACTTGGACTATAAAACACAACAAATCATAAACCAAGGAAACGCGCCGTGGCCTCCCGATGAGTTCCTATTTCGTAAACTCCACGTTCCCCGTGACTCTGGCCGGAGGACAGGAGTCGTTCTTGGGCCAGATCCCGTTATATTCCTCCGGATACAGTGATCCGTTAAGACACTACCCCGGCGCCGCCGCCTATGGAGCCACCGGCGCGCAGGAGAAGGCGTACCCGTCCTCCTTCTACCAGCAGGCGGGCGGCGCGTACGGACGCGCGGGCGCCGCCGGAGCCTGCGACTACGCGGCGGCCGCCGCCTTCTACCGGGACAAGGAGCCGGCGTGCGCGCTCGCCAGCATAGACGAGCACTCGCTGGTGCTCAGCCAGGACCACCGCAAGGCGGACTGCACGGGCTCCGGGAAGGGCTTGTTCGCCGACGGGGGCGAGGAGCAGAAGCCGCCCGCGCCCGTGTACCCGTGGATGCAGAGGATGAACTCGTGCAACGGTGAGTCTCCGGTTGGTTTCTTCTTTAAAAAAAAAAAAAAAAAAAAAAAAAAACGCCTCGGTGGGCTTTTCACGCGGCGTCGCGCAGAGCCGGAAGCTCTTATTGACGAAAAAAGAAAATAATGTACGAGACGATAGAACAAGTCGGCGAGGAAACTCGTGTTTGTCTCGTCTCGGGACTAGACGACGACTTTTAATTGTCGAGAGGCTCGTATCTGTCAGGGCGACGCGGGGCAGCGACGATCATCCCTCTTATCGCAGTGAAAAGAGAGAGAAATGGCCCGCATTGTTGTTTTGACGCGTCAAAAAAAAAAAAAAAAACGATCATACGACTGTAGTGCCATCATGGCGACGTGGGGGAATAAACCGACTTTACTGTACCGCCCCAGAACACGGAAATTATGAATGAGGAAATGAGAAATCCCTTTTTGCCGGACTTTTGATAACTTTTTTTAAAAAATAAGGGGGTGGGGGTGCTATAGCTGGGAAAAGGAGAGGGGATCATGTCCCTCTGCGGACGGATGGGCGCGTTAAACCGACGTTTTGTTTTTCCGCCGGAGGGTTAAAAACACACTCATATCATCCGATGTCACACTCCCGAGCCGCAGCCGTCCGGGGCGGATTTATGTTGGGGGATATGAAATGTGAAAAATAATAATTAAAAAAGGCGGGGAGGGGTGAATAGGGGGGTTCTACCCCACCCTTCTCGGGGACGCGTGTTTACTTCCTGTTGTCCAGTTTTTAAAACTCATGCCCTCCTCGGGGCTCAACAGATTCGAATCATCGAGATTCACCCACATTCGAGTCATGGGGTCAAACTCGATTTTTTGTTGTTGCTGTTGTTATTCGTCTGATTTTGAATCCTTCTCGTTATTTTTCGGACAGGAGCTTTCGGGAACCCCGGCCGCAGGGGTCGTCAGACGTACACCCGCTACCAGACGCTGGAGCTGGAGAAGGAGTTTCACTTTAACAGGTACCTGACCCGGAGGCGCCGAATCGAGATAGCGCACGCCCTGTGCCTGACAGAACGCCAGATCAAAATCTGGTTCCAGAACCGCAGGATGAAGTGGAAAAAGGAGAACAAACTCATCAACTCCTCACAAGGGAACGACAAGGAGGAGGAGGAGGAAGAGAAGAGGACAGAGTAAACAAACGGCGGAAACAGACAGACAGACAGACAGACAAACAAACAAACAAACATGGGCGGAGGAAATAGCGTAGCGGGCTTATGAATTCTTGTCTTTATTAAAAAAAAAAGAAGAAGGAAGACTTCTCCCCCCTCTCTCCACACACACTTTCCCCTTCATCTGTCAAAGTCGACGCAGGTGAACGTTGTGTTGTTCAATTCGTTGTAGCATTCCAGATATATTCACTTAACTTTGCATATTTAATGATTGCTGTCGTTTTTATGTTATATCTCTTTTTTTATATATATAAAAAGTTCGAAAACAAACAAAAAAAAGTGTTTTTTTGAACATATGAAATATCCGTGCTCATATTTAAGATGTATAAGAAATGAAAGGAAACTCGTGTAGCCTATTTTCTTTTAATATAGCTGAGACCATGACGTTGTTCTGAAGTGCATTGATGCGCAAAAAAAAAAAAAAGAGAATTGCCCAAACTGGAGAAAAGTTTTTGTATGTGTATTTTCCATTGTAGTTTTTTTTGTTGTTGTTCGTCATACACATGCATTTAACAGAGAAACAATAAAAGAACGCTGACTCAGTCTTACTCCGAACTCCGTGTTTTCTTCCCCTCGGGTTTACAGTCGCGCACCTGCATGCAGGCTGCTGGAGGTTTAAAAAAAAAAAAAAAAAAAAAAACCCGCACGGAACCCTGGTGTCGGTCGGCGTTCCGTTCTCCCGCGGCGCGGACGCGCGTCGTGCCAGGCTCTATTTTGGGGACTCCGGACACCGGGGGAACGGAAGGGAGGGGAGCGGCTTTAATAAATGGCTGGAGGAGAAAGTTGACCCACCTCGACCGGACATTTGGCCGCGGGCGCTGAATGACCGACGGTTCAGCCTCTCAGGTCCCTTTCTCAGGTGGCCGCGGTCTGCGGCGCGATCCACGCGCAACCGCTGACGCGCGCCGCGGAATAATTACACGCACAACTGTATAAACATGCCAGCACGTGACAATAACGCGCTAACAAATTATGCCCAGACACAGCAGGAGGATTCCTATCACACGTATCGATCAACATCCAAACCACGAAAGCGTTACACTTCTAGTTCCTGCTCCTTTAATGAATATTCCTCACCATGTAACACTTTTTATACGCGAAATTTCCTGTTTCTGAATCCACAAGTTCGGATCCGAGAGATCCAAAATCCCGGCTAGTTCAACGATAGCCTTGTAACAAAATGTGAAGGCGCACTTCAGTAAGGGATGATAAACGAACAGGTTGTGGAACACGTATGTCGACCTGAACTTGAAATAAGGGAAAACGGGGAAACAATGCAAACGTCTTCATTGTAGGCATCTTGTTTATTTATTTTTTTTATCACTGTGGCTTCATTTAACAGATATTTATGTGTGAAATGAAATAAGATGAGCTGACCGGAAGGTAGAAGCACTAATAATGTACTGTAACGTTCTATGTACCGCTGTCTTTTATACGGTAGCATTACGCATTCTAGCTACACATTTTGGAACCAGAAGTTACCAGTCGTGACCATACTGCCATACCGGCTTTTTTCTCGGAAAAATGAATAACGGGGTATTTTGCTCTTCCCTTCCATCTTGTGGGTCGATGGGGACGCCAATAAGCATCATTTAACAACACCGCGATCGCAACAAGCGATAGCGACCTTAATGGGGTATACAAATCATTTTTATCTTAGTAGTAAAGGCGTAGGTTAAGAGGATGTTTGAAAAAAAAAAAACTCGACGCAAGGTCCTTCTTCCCTGCAATAAATTATTTTCCCAGTAGGTGACGCTGTCTGCCAACGCGCAGCTCTGCCCCGCAGTTGGGAGGCGCACGTCGGCTCGGGTCTAACGACTCCCATCTCGTCATCATTTGTAACCATAGAGCATGAATTACCTCTTGAAGTCATCAGTGAGAATTTACGACTGGTCAACAAAAGCACGTGATTCCCAAACGCACCCCCACCCCCATATTTGGCCGCATACATAGCAAAAACGAAGTACAGTGCATTGCTATAATTCATTAATACATCATAAATCGTGAAGCACAGCGTTATAACGACCAAGATCTACAAATCAAGCCCTCTAAAACAACCTAAATGAGCTCTTACTTTGTAAACTCGTTCTCAGGGCGCTACCCAAATGGCCCCGACTATCAGTTACTAAATTATGGAACTAGCAGCAGCGCTATGAACGCCTCGTACAGGGACTCCGGCACCATGCATTCAGGGTCTTACGGCTACAACTACAATGGGATGGACCTAACCGTCAATCGCTCAACCAGCACTGGCCACTTTGGGGCGGTCGGGGACAACTCCCGGGGCTTCCCGTCGCCGAGCCCGGAGACGCGATTCCGGCAGCCGTCGAGCTGCTCGCTGGCGTCCCCGGAGCCGCTGCCGTGCGCCAACAGCGAGAGCCTGGGACCCAAAAGCTCGCCGCCGCCGCCCTTGGACCAGAGCGCCGTCGCCGTCGCCGTCGCCGCGGCCGCCGGCGCGCATTTCACGGAGATCGACGAGGCCAGCGCCTCCTCCGAGACCGAGGAGGGCGGCCACAGAGCCGGCAACCCCGCTCCGCGGACGCAGCAGAAGCAGGAGTCCACAGCCACGTCCACCAGCTCGGCGTCGAGCGACGGCCAGGCGCCGCAGATCTTCCCCTGGATGCGGAAGCTGCACATTAGCCATGGTACACGTGCGTTCCTTTCTTATATTCGTGCCCGTTTCTTGCCATTTTAAGTGTGCGTGTGTGTGTGTGCGTGCGTGTTATTTTTTTTGCCGTCGCAGAACAGCTCCGTCTTTTAGTTTATTGGCGAGAAAAAAACACACGGGACGCTCCATTTCGCAACCCCCGCCCCGACCTTTCCTTTATTTTACATTCCCGGGAATAAAAGCAGCCATAAATCTCGCAGGGCGCGGAGCGTCGCGAAACGCAGGGGCGAGTGGAAGGGACAGCTGGGTGGGCGAGGGACAGGGCAGCGAGGCAGGGAAGTTACGCTCGCTTTTCTCGGCAAAGGCGTCTTTTTTTGTGTGTCTGTTTTATTGCGTGGTGGGGGTAAGACTTGATTACTGCTGGGGGAGAGAAAGCGGGGCAATAAAAAAAAAAAAAAAAACTCGGGGTGGGAGAGAACGCAGGAAACAAAAACATCGCGTCCCGCCACCTCCTGGGTTTATAAGTTAGGCGACACGAAAAACGGCAAAAGGGCGACGTTTGGGGACTGGAGGAGGGTGGGCGGAGGGAGGGGGGGTGCGAAACTGTAAAACTTTGCTTTTTTTAATAGTCGTAAAAAAAATAAATAAAAATGGGTCTGGGAGAGAGGACGTGAGTCCCGGAAAACGT
This sequence comes from Denticeps clupeoides, assembly GCF_900700375.1. Classification (NCBI taxonomy): domain Eukaryota; kingdom Metazoa; phylum Chordata; class Actinopteri; order Clupeiformes; family Denticipitidae; genus Denticeps; species Denticeps clupeoides. The sequence continues at coordinate 9,363,125 of NC_041713.1, read as the reverse complement.
AAGGTCCACGGGTGTCCGCGTCCAGGCTGTGCGTAAAAAGGTGCGGCTCGTTCACTGCGTGCTTGGATCTGGATGTGTGTCATATGTCGATACAATATTTGTTCAGAAAAAAATTATATGTGTATATATATATATATGGATAGCCTGGGAGTGATGTTCTGATGATTCTTTGTTCTAACGCTGCGGTTTTTTTATTTTTAATTATTTATTTTTTTGCCCCATGCTGTTTTAGACATGACGGGACCGGACGGCAAAAGGGCCCGAACTGCGTACACCCGGTACCAGACGCTAGAGCTGGAGAAGGAGTTCCATTTCAATAGGTACCTCACCCGGAGGAGGAGGATAGAGATAGCCCACGCGCTGTGCCTCTCGGAGCGGCAGATTAAGATCTGGTTCCAGAACCGCAGGATGAAGTGGAAAAAGGACAATAAGCTGAAGAGCATGAGCCTGGCCACCGCTGGCAGCGCCTTCCAGCCGTAGCCGTGGCACGAATTCGGAGTGAGGAGGAGTATTATAGGATAAAAAAAAATTATAAAAAAAAAAAAAAATTAGTCCCCCAAAACACATATACACGAGTACTGTACAGCGCGGCACCTTTCAGCATGTTGTTGATGTTCTAGACAATTAAACTCCTACTGTGGTACTGCTATAAGAAATAAAAGTTAGTGTCCTTATGCTGTTGTTTTAATACTATGGTGACTATTATTTTGAGAGGAACATAAAAAAATGATGTTAATAACGATAATACGGAAGAAGAAAAAAGAAGCTACCCAGTGCCGCCTGTTGTTCTTGTTCTAAATATTCTGTTTCTGTGTTCAGTGCGATGTCGAGGCTTTTTGGAAAAGTTAGCATGTGAACTCCTAAATGTTATAACTTATTTACGAACTATATCCAGTGTATACGTTGTTTCATTTCCTTGTTCTTTTATTTGGGTTTTACGGCTTAGAATAAAAGGCTCTGGCCCGACATGAAGTAAAGCTTTAGTATAGCCTAGTGATACCTTCACTGCCTCCGCAGGAGCCTCGGTGTGTTCCATGCTTCTCTTCATCTTTCAAAGACACTTTTTTTGCTCACATTGACCTTTGGAAGGGTTCTTTCTGTCGTGATGTTTCATTTTTTTGGTCGTTGGTTTGTTTTCTTGAGGTTTTCGGAGGGTAAAAGTTGTAAATAGACCTCACTAGATTCCATTTTCCGTCCATACGTGTGTATAGTTATATGAAAAAAAGAATTGTAATTGTATATTACTGGACCGTTGTTATGTTCCAAAAAGGGATGTAAATATTAGACATTTTCAATGTGACCAATTGGCTATTTGTATTGGGCAGAGTGAATGACAGCCGCGAGGAAGCTGAACGACACTAAAAAGTCACGTCATGCTGGACTGCCTGTAAGCATTCTGCCAATACGCTTTTTGTATTTGTTTGTAGCGTAACTTGGAGTAAAAAAAAAATCAAATAATAAAGTTCCTCATATTCAGACCACAGGGCTCACACTCATTCTGTTCTCGCCGCTCGCACCTGGCAGGAGGAGGGGGGGGGGACAAACAGCGCAAAAGTCCTCACTAACTTTTCCTGGCCTCTCCAAAAAAAAAAAAAAAACAGCACCGACAGTCGCACTTCGACGGCGGCCAGCTGCCGGTCTCTCGATCGGGGTGTATAGCAGGCCCCAAAAAAAGCACGACCGAACCACGCGCCCTTCGTCACCGTACGCACTATCCACACACGTACCTGACCACATGCGACGAAAAAACGTCGCCAACACGGCAAAACCTACTCTCTAAACTATCCTGCGCACTAAGTATAATAATAATAATAATAATAATAATAATAATAATGAAAAAATGAAATGCCGGAAAAGGTCGTTTTTAAGGTCTATTCGGTGTGCGCGTAATTGCGGGTAAACAAGCAGCGAACTTTCAGACTTACCGTGGTATTTGGCTAGGGGTCTAAAGGACTTTTTGGGAGCCCGGGGAGAGGTCCCGCCACACGGCCGGCTTGTCTGTGCCGCCCGGACGCCTCCGTTCAGCAATTTTGCGTTTCCCTTTGAGCAAACTATGCCAAAAGTAGCTATGACATTTACATGTCAAACGGATGAGCATTTTATCTTGAAGTTAGATCGTAAAAATCGCCCAGGCCACAGACAGATACCCCTTACTGGCTCTTAAAAGTCACGTGGGGTCCATAAAGTTAGTTTTATGGTTTTGGGGAGTTGACAATGTACTATATATTTCACATTGTAGAATGCAAGTGACGGTTTAACTGCTTCGAGGGGATTCTAAAGGGTCAGTTGCGCTGGGGAGAGCATTCTGGTGGGCCACTGCAGTGCCAGCATCTGCTCCGCACCGCCTCGCCTCTCTGGTTCTACCCGTTTCGAGACGGATATGTGGACTATATGGACCGTGCGCGCGCGCAAAGTAAGTCGTGGGTTTGGGCACGTCGCGGGCGCCGAGGTCACCTTTCGTGCGTTCTGCGCGGGCTCTGCTCTCTTTATTACAAGTTAACGTGTGAGCGGTGTGGAAAAATCCGTACCTGGGGGGCGTGTGTTTGGGAGTTTTGTGGAAGCGCCGTGGCTCAAGACAAAAGAAAGTTTCCAAAAAGTTTACCTGCTTCCTCTAAAACGCGTGCCTTGCGCAAATGTGGAGGTAATCGAGTCGAGTCGAAGGTCTTCAGTATTCTGCTTCAGGGCTGCTATTTTACTAATGTAAAAAAATACGTGCTTTTCTGTATAAAAATACATTGATATATATATATATTTTACTGACGTGGAAATGAACTCGACTTGAATGAAATATTTGTTTCACGTGCCACTTCAGGAACATTATACAAATATCTGAGAGCAGATAACCTCATTTTTAAGCATTTAACATATTTTACTTGTCTAGATTGAATTCGATGATAAACCCCGTGGAAGGTTGTGCGTCATTATTCTGCACGTTTCTTTTGTGGAGTGTTGCCTCGTTGGGCGTTTTTACGCTCAGAATTTCATGAGAAAAATTGTATTCACAACACGCAGTGCCACTTTCATATGTGTTAACATTATTAAGCCATCTCCCCTTTTCTCTCTCTCTCGCTATATATATTCCATTTTCACCATTTTCTCTCTCTCTCACTCTCTCACACACACACACACACACACGCCTGCAAACAATGCGCCACCGAACCGTTTGCTCTTTCTCCGCCCAAGTATTTTCCAGAGGAAATGTATGAATGACACACTGGCTATAGGACAATTCTCCACATTTTTCCCCACGTGAGCACAGACAAAGACACCTAAAATAGCCCGACGAAGGGGCGCACGGCCTCCTTCTATCGTTTCACGAAATCCCATTTCTAAACTGTTTAATTTCTGTGTCACCGCGGACTCTTGCATGTCGGCCCCTCTCAGTTCGGAACTGTATATCATTATATCGCGCTCAGCAGCGGCAGCCTCTTAAACACGCCGCCCTGCCCTCGGTAGCTGTCCAGCAATAAGAGGCTCCGTCTGTTACCGTCGCGGCTGTTAACGTCACAAAGGTCTTTCATTTTTACTCGCCACATGGTTAAAAAGGGATTTTTATTTAACTATAATAAAACAGGTCCTTCACGATCTATAAATGACACGACCCCCCCCCCCCCCCCACACACACACACCCCCACCCCCTCAAGTAAATTCCCTGAATTTATGAATATGTGACACAGCTACTTTGAGGAGGGAAGGTGCAATTTTTGCTTGCAATATTCATTCATTGCGAACACGTTAAACGGAATTTCCATGTACCGTGTTAGTATCGGATTTTCTTCATACGTTTTAGGTAAATTCTCGGGTGGTGTCAGCGTGAACTACCAGGAAGTGGCGGCGTGAACCTTGAGCAAGTCGCGATAGGCCGTGTTCGGAGTGGAATGAATAGCTGCTCGTGAGATTGTCCTTCTTCTAGCCGCGCCTTTTTGCGCATGTGGGGGCAGAACGAGGAAGTTTAAAGGCTGTAAACAGGAAAGCAGGTCCCCCTGGTCTCAAGGAGACGCGAGGGCTTCCATTTCATTTTTCATCACCCCCCTTCCCCAACTGATACGATGAGAAAGACCCCCCCCCCCCCACACACACACACACACACACACACACACGCACACCTCCGTTGATAAGGAACTGCTACCCGACTTTACTGTGCTCACGGTTCCTTCCCCGAAAAACCAGCCTCTGCCTGTCCTTTACATCACACGGAGATTAAAGGAGCTTAAAATGTTTAGTTGTGTGCTGGAGTATCTAAGATACAGCGCTTTTAGTTGGAGGTGTGTGTGTGTGTGTGTGTGTGTGTGTGTGTGTGTCTTAGCCTGGGTGTGTTGGGATGATTGTTCGTCTCAGTTTACTGAAGAGAATACGTGGCCAGCTTGTGCGCTGTCAATTCTGACAAAATACGCATAGATAGATAGATAGATAGATAGATAGATAGATAGATAGATAGATAGATAGATAGATAGATAGATAGATAGATCATAATCTATATAAATCTATAATTCAGCGCCTTGTTCTGTGTCTCAGTGATGCCAAAGCTAAATACGAATCTCAACTCTCGCCGACCTCCTCCGTTTTTTTTTTACGTGCTCCCATTTCTAACGTTTAAATTGTCATTTTAACCGCGTAATGCGTTTTGCATATTGATAGGGGTAATGCGCGCACATCTCTCATCCATAATGCATGGGCGCGGGATCATCCAGAGGTCAGCAGACGAGCACCGCTAGCGTCGGCGCAGGCGCGCGACACTGCAGCGGGGTGCCCCCCCCCCTCATTCTCTCTCTCCCTCTCTCTTTTTTTCCCGAAAAGGTGAAAAGGGGGTCGAACGAGATTGTGTTTATTTTCCTCCTTCTTTCCTCCTTTGCATCCGAATCGCATGTACGCGTAACGCCGGCGCGGTCGGTCAAAGAAAACATCCTCGATCCGAGAGCGGCGCGCTCCCGCGCGTGCCGTCGTTTATCGGTCACAATCGGCGATTTCAGCGACATTTGAAATACGCCGACACCGTTTCACTGTAATAAAAGCGCGGGCCTGCTCTTCTTCCCGGAAAAACGATTTAGCCAGGTTGAAATTGTCTGCTTTCTTCACGCTGTTTCGGTGTATGAAAATGAAGTAGTCAAACTTCAGAAAATAAAACAATTATTATGAAACGCTAAATACTAAAATTACGCACAGCATAAGTAACTGTTCGATGCCTATTCATAAAAGAGTCCCAACAAAAAAAATAACAACAGCAGTTTAACTAATTTAAGGGACATTTTTTATGATAAATAATAAAAATAAAAACGATAACATAAATGAACAGCAATAATAGTATGTTAAATAATGTGTTCAAATGGATTAATACGGAGCTTTGTGCGAATTTTCGTTATGCGTGGTAATAAAATATATATATATTGTTTTTAAAAACTGCAATAACTTTTCAGTTTCTCACAGCCTTTGTGCTCAGGCAGGGCTCCATTAAATGTACGTCATTTTTTCTTTATTTTTTCGATGAATGTTTTTTTCAGATTGGCTCTCGGTAGTAAATAGAAAAGAATTAGTAATTGCCAAACAATCGTATGCTTAATCACATTGCAAAGACTTAACGAATTCTATCGACAATTATTATCGTGTTGTTTTTTTTTCTTTTTGCTTGGTGTTGAACAGTTGCGAGCTCTTTTTGAGAAGCTGCACCGCCCGCGCCTCGCCAGCAGAGCCCGCCTTAGACCATTTCACAGCTCGAGCAGATCCACTCTGCCTTCACCGGAGAGCGAAAACCCGGCGGTCCGTGGACAAAAGCGGCGTGTTGACCGTCTCCCCCTCGTACCGAAACGATTACGCGCGTAACAATTCTACATTTTAAACTCAAACCCGAGACGACGGAAACGGAGAAGCTCGTTTCGTCCTCCGCGACCGGCTCGTGTTCGTAAACCGAAGAGCCAAATAGTCACTGGCGTTGTTCTGGACGAATCACCCCCCCCCCCACCTCCGTTCCCTTTTTCCGCCATCTGCACGTATTCCCCGAAGCGCGCGAAGGCGGACCCGTCCTCGTTAGAGCGGCTTCGTGGCCTCGCGGGGTCACGAAGTTGAGGGGTCAAAAGTTTACGTCGTGCGTGACTCGGCTGTTGCCTGTCGACTGTAGACCGATTCCTGGACGTCAACGGCGAAGTGGGAGAGAGAGGAGGGGAGGGGCCGAGAGGAGAGGGGAGTGACGGGCCGCAGGGATGGGAGAAGTGATAGCGAGAGGAGAGAGAGGGCTGACCTTCGTGCAGAAAAAAAAGAAGAAGAAGAACCCATTCTCTCTAGCGTGAGGCTGAGAAAAATGGCCGCGCGGAGTAAAGCAGGTGGAAATGTTGCGTAAACGCCTCACTTTTTTATTATTAATACAAACGTTACGTTTTCCTTTTTGAGGAAGAATAAATACGCTTTCACTTCGAAATGAACGCACAATACATATAGACTACGGGACGTGTTCTGCACACACTTCTTTAAATTAGAGTTCGAAGCCAACAAGGAGTTTTTTGCCCTTTCTAACGCACGATGACGCACGTCGTGAAAAAGAAAATCGTATCGAAGCTTCGGAAAGGCGGCTTCTGCTTAAAACAGCACCGACTCCGTGGAATCTTTGTTCCCATCGCAACTGTACAGCAGTCTCACGACGTTTCACAAACATGAAGTGTAAAGTTCAAGCATTTTATATATTTTGAGACAATGATTTAAAGGATCAGACCATTTTAGTAAAAAAATCGCTTTACGATCCCGAGCAACGAACCCTACTCCAGTTGAGGTTTATGAAATACCCCCAAATAAATTCAGAACCTTAAAGGACAAATTTCCCTCCTAGGTCAGCTTACAGATATTACAACATCGTCTTTGTGAAACGAAGACAAAACCGAGTCTGACGGGGTTGACCTGACGTCGTTCTGAGCGTGAATGCTGAATTTTAACACGAAAATTCATAACGACGTGGTTGGCAGGATTATTTTGCAAAATAAATTCAGAGAAAATAAGGAAAAAGGAGTCTAAAGTGCGTGAGTGCTCAGTAATTGTATTAGAAAACGCGTCCCTATTGGGGTTCAGGCAGAGTTCACTGAATTAATTTCAATTCCATTGCAAGGCCCGCGGTTGCCTGGCAGTGCACTGTCGTGCATTTTAATATCTGGACATCAGCCGGGGTTTAAATCGTTATAAGAAGGAAATATATAAAAAAAAAAAACACACAAAAGCTCAAAATTGTAGAATGTTGTAAAAAAAAAAGATATAGACAAACGTCCTTTTAAAAGGCACGATATGCCCAGGTCAGTTCAACTGTTTTTAATTTTATTACTGTGGAAAAAAAACTCGTATTATAGGATTTAAAGAGGAAAAAAACGATTTACTTTCTGCCCGCACTTTCATTCGTGTGGATTTCTTCTTTAATTGTTATTATTGAGATTTTATTTGTCCCACAAAAGAACCTGAAGAGAACGCCTTCTGCATGAGCTGCTCGGCGTTGTGAATGAAGCCCCCCTTTTCTTTTCTTCTCTCCCCGAAGCCATTTTTCTTCAAAGTAATGACCTGGGCACAATTCGACGTGACCGCGCGCGGCTATACACGTTTTGCGAGTGGGAGAGACCCGGACTCGGGGTGAACCGGCGGTCAGCGCGTCTAACAAATATTAAAATGTCCGGGACTCCCGACACGCCTCGCTGTTTAACAAAGAGCGCGAGATTAATACGAAAAAACGTGACGCGTCCCGCGACAAAATGCCGCGAAGCGCCGGCCGCGTTGGCGGTTCGAGGTTCGCTTTTTTGTCGCCTTTTTTTGGTTATTTAGGTTTTAAATGATTTTAAAAAAAGGGTGTGTAGGATTGGAAAGGGTCGCGTCAGGCGGTGTCCTATACTCCTCCTTGTCGTATTTTTTTTTTTTTTGGTTTGCAAGAGCGCCACGGCCGATGAAGCGGATCTCGTGCTTTCCTAAAAGTCGCGTCGTTGTTAATATTATTTATTTAAACGTAATTTATTTCGGTTCTGCCTGTTACGGTGAGCGCCGCGCGCTGCTCGGAGATTGGCTCGCATCCCTCCCGGAAGGTCTCGTGTCCGCCTGGCCATTGTCGCCGAGGTTGTCGGAGCAGAACTGGAGCGGATCCGCGGAAGTGGAGAGCAGTTTTCACGCGCGAAGGTATCACGGCGAGGTCACCGTGGCGGGCTGAACCTGTGGCGCTGGAGAAGGGGGGCCGGAGGGGCTCGGGGCGCCGCGCTAGGGGAACAAGAGAAGTGGGTTCTGGGGGAGAGACCCCGCCACGAACCGGAGCGACGAGCGGGACGGGACGCTCCGCGCGAGAAGTAAGTAGCGACTCCGGCGCTTCATTTACATACGGCGATCTCCGGCAGGTGCGCGCCTGGGCGGACCACGTGCTCGCGCTGCGCAGTGGGTCCGCGGGTGCCCTCCTCCTCCCACCCCAACAGTCCCGAGTGCCAGTCCGGACCCCGCGGTGTCGGTCGTGGTCGGTGCCGCCGCGCGCCGGACGCCCGTCGATGTGCCCATTAACCCCATCACGGGGCAGATGGCGGTTTAGATGGGGTGGTCGCTGGGGTGAAGGCGAGGTCGGGGACTCCGGGGGGTGAAAGGGTTAGAGTGGGCAGCGGGGCTGAACTTTCTCTCGCTATTGAACCGCACCAGCAAACCTTAGAGCAACATTTTAAACATTCGAAACGTCACAGTAACATTATAATAACATTTCCCAAACATTTCAGCATTTTACATTTGATTAAACGCGTCTGGGTGTTTTTGAACACCGACACTGTTCCATTCAATGCAAATCTATTTGAATCTGGGAGCTTGCAGTGAAAACAAGTGAATAAAATCCCCACATTGTACCGAAATTTGTAGGCCGAACGAAGCACTCGATCTAACGCTAGGGGTGCTGCGGATATTACTGATATATTACTGATACAGAGACAAAACGATTAAATGAAAAAAAAATGATTTAATATCGTTTTCAGTTTCAAGGGTTAACGGTTTTTATTGTGCGTTTTATTGGTTGTTTTGTGTGTGTGTTTTATTTTTTGCTTGTAAATATTTATGATGCGTCATTCGCTGCTATTTTTAGAACAAAGGAAGCCACACCATATAGGGACTCGTTATTGTCGTTGTTACAGTGCTACAAAAGAATAACGTTCTAAAAACCGAAACGAAATTTGATAGAAAATTGATGGGAATTTGTTTTCATCTGGTTCTGATAGATCTGATAGAAAGTTGATATTGAATATTTGCTCGCAAGACGTTTTTAGCTTAATCGAATGAGTCATGTGATCAAACAACGTATTTAATAAAATATTTATTTATAACCTCTAACACGTTGACATTTCAGCCATTCAAACCCACGGGCTGCACCCAATTTTGCCTTTTTTTTCTCGTTTTATGCCCCCCAGTTGCATGAATTCATTCATTCATGTGTCTCTGGTGGCTTTTTTGGAATACTTGCGCGGTTTGAGCATTAAAGCGAAATATTATTGTCGTTATTTCACATCCAGCACTTTCACAATTTTATGAACATTTTTGATTCTCTTCTCGATTTGACTTCATTATCTCTGATCAAGGGTCCCCCGTTTATATCAGTCGCTTGTTATTTTGCGCCACCTTCCTGTTACTCTACGTCGATGTGTGTCGTGTGTGCGTATTTATTTCTTTATTTACCTCATTTGACGCATCGGTTCCTTATCGAGCGTATTTTTGAATTCAGCGTTCTCAAGCTCTCGGCGTGTAATCCAGCGGCCGAACTGGAGGTTCTTCCCGTCGTTTTAAAGTGGACTCGACCGTTCCACGGAGCTGGTGTGAAATGGCCGTAAATGTTTGTTTTGGTGTTGCGAGAACGTGAGAAGGTCTTTCTTGTGTTTATTCCTGTGCGCGTGTTTTATGGTTTTATGCCCCTTTCGGAAATGTGTTCCGTTTGACCAGCGTTGGAAAGCCAGATGCGAAGTGGAATGACCTGCCATAAAACACACACACACACACACACACACACACACACACACACACACACACACACACGCACACACACTCACACTTTCTTTCAGCTTCTGTTAAGGCCTTCACCTCATTTCAGGCTTCTGCGTTTAGAGTTAACCCTTTTTTTAAAAGTACAATTTTGATTTTGGTTTTGACATGACTGATACCCCTGAACAAGCAAATGTCTAGAAAATGGGGACCTGAGCACTTTATCGTTCTTCTTTATCGTTTGGTCACCCAATAATAGACAATAAGTAATAAATGAATCGCGTTTCGGGGCGCCGAGCAGCCTCCTGGAAGCTCTCTGACCTCCTGCCCGCGGGCCTCCCCCCAGACAATGGCCGTGCACTTGAGGGGAAGGTCGCACCTCGACCCGACCGTCCAGGTGAGCCGGTCCGGAGGAGATACCTGTCATCTATATATACCCTGTAGATCCGGATTTGTGTGAAACGACACACGGTCACAAATTCGTGTCTAGGGGAGTATGTAGTTGACACAAACGCTACGCCAAGGAGGGGACGCGGCTCGTTCGCCGAAGTTTCGATTTTTCTACTCTTCCCTCTGCTACATCTCTACCTTCTCGAGTCATCTTTCACGTCCAGAGACGGAACCCCTGTTTCACGAGCTAAAAGAACGAAAGCTGCAGGTCTTTTTTAAATTATTCTTTTTTTTAAGCCGACACTTTATTAAAGAACATTCTCGCGTTTCCTGGCCGGGATTTCCAGGCTCGTTTGGGGACACGTCGCGGGCTTTTAGTCGCCGCGCAGGTGCGCAAAATCGTCGCGCGGACCGCCGACCTGCTTAAATTGCGCGGAGCCCTGGCCGTGATTTAGGGGGCTTCGTAACCTGAATTAGTTGATGAATTTTCTATCGATCTCGAACGAGCCCAGATCCATCTCTGACATCCGCGGCTTCTCGTGCGCGCGGGGGAGAGATCGCTGCATCACTTTCCCCGGAATTAAAAAAAAAAAGAAGAAAAGAAAGAGAGGAGAAAAAAAGAGGAGAGAACACGAATACCGAAATACCCCGAGAGGGTCTAGGGGCGGAATAGGTTGGGGAGGGGAGGGAGGGAGGCAAAGAAAGGAAGGAGGGGGGGGGCGTAAATCGCCCACGCGAGCATCTGGAGATAAAGCTTTTAAACGTCCGTGTTGTTGTTGTTGTTGTTGTTTTTGTTGTGATTTTTTTTTTTCACTCTCCAGCGCGCGCCGGTGTATGAAGGAAGAACAACAACTAAAAAAAAAAAAAAAACACGAGTATGAAAGATTCGCGTGTCGCCCTCCGCGCGCAGACTCCGGTCGGGACCCGCCGCGCTTAATCCCATTTCCTTATCCGGGAATCGCGAGGATCGACGCCATTGGCTCGCGCCGTCACATGGACCCTCAACTTTGTTCACTTGACAGAAAGTAGGAGGGTTCAGCGAAACAGGAAAAACGCGTACAGCGATAGATATAAATTTTCGTATATTTTGTGTGCAATTCAAAGAAATTAATGGCCATGAGTTCGTATTTGATCAACTCGAACTATGTGGACCCGAAGTTTCCACCCTGCGAGGAGTACTCCCAGAGCGACTACCTACCCAGTCACTCCCCGGACTACTACAGCGCGCAGCGGCAGGAGCCCGTCTTCGCGCACCAGCCCCTCTACCCGCCGTACTCGTCGTGCCAGGGTCCGGGGCAGCCCGCCGCCGCCGCGGCCGCGGTCGTGTCGCCGCGAGGTCACGTCCTGCCCGCCGCCGGACTCGCCACCCCCCTCCCGGAGCCGAGCCGTCACTGCGACTCCGCCAGCCCGAGCCCCCCGCCCGCCTGCGGCCAGAACCCGGTCGGCCAGAGCGCGTCGTCGGCCGGTTCGCGCAAGGACCCCGTGGTGTACCCGTGGATGAAGAAGGTGCACGTGAACATCGGTGAGTGGCTCGAACTCGCAGCGCCGCGGCCGGAGCGGCTCCCTCGGCGGAGATTTACGAGCGGCTGTTTGCGGGGCGATATAATTACACCCTCCATAAATTTTTACTGCGCTTCCATCGCCGAGCGCCTTCTCCCGGAGACCTCGCGCGGAGCCCCCCCCCCCTTTTCCCCGCGAAATTTCCCCGCACGCGAGTGGGGAAGTTTTATGCCGCCCGTAATTCGAGTCTAAGTAGCCGTGCGTGGATTAAAAACTCGCACTCCGTCTCCGTCGCCTCCCTCGCTGTCCGAGTAAAGAGACTGGGGGAGAGGGAGTGTGTGGACGTGTGTGAGAGAAGTTTTTATGGGGGCTGAAAGATTCATATTTATGGAGGGCACCGTAAAACGCTAATGGTTTAGGCAAACAGTGTAACTCGACTGGGGAGAGGAGGGGGGTGGGAGCGTCGAGCTGTAATAATCCTGCAATAATCGCCGCGCGCGCCACTTATAGCCCCATTTCGAACCGGATAATTAAAGTAATAACGATAATATTATTCATATAGTGCTTTAAAAAAAAATTCTGACGACATCTATTTCGCTCAATATGCGTTCACGGTCCGTATGTCGGCGGTGGAGACTGTATTGCCCTGGTTATTACGGGTTATTACGGGTCAGCCCCGAGTTCAGGCCATTGTTGGCCGCGCCGTTGTGCTGCCGGGACAATGCGCGTCGCGCTCATTGTCCGTTTCTGAAGGCTGTGGGGTTCTCCTGGGGTCCGTGGTCGGTTATACAGTAACCCGTCCTTTCTTCTCTCTCCCACCCCTTCCACAGTCAGCCCGAACTATTCAGGGGGAGAGCCCAAGCGCTCGCGCACAGCCTACACGCGACAGCAAGTCCTCGAGCTGGAGAAGGAGTTCCACTACAACCGCTACCTGACCCGCAGGCGCAGGGTGGAGATCGCGCACACCCTGTGCCTGTCCGAGCGCCAGATCAAGATCTGGTTCCAGAACCGGCGCATGAAGTGGAAGAAGGACCACAAGCTGCCCAACACGAAGATCCGGTCCGGCTGCTCCGCCAGCACAAACCCGAGCGCCCCCCAGAACCGGAGCAGCGGACCCCCGAGCCTATAGCCGCCCCCCTCCCTCCCCACCAACCCCTCCACGCACCCACCCAGACACCCAACCGTACCCAGATACACACGCACTTTTCTTTGGAAACCTCTGGAAGGATCCACGTTTCTCTGGCGGAGCGCCCCCCCCCCCTCCTCCTCGCAGTCTCCTTTAATTCACGTACAAAATGTTGCACTAGGAGGGGGGGGGGGTCGGGGGGTCAAGGAATGAACAACGTTTAAAAACGAGACTGAATAAGAGAAGAAGAGGCGACGAGGAGGACGAGGACTCCCGGCAGAAACATTTCCACAGACGTCTTCCCCTCTCCGTCCGGCTCCCTCTCTTTTTTTCAGCCGCTCTGCCTCCCTCCATCAGAACAGAAGGCGGCGGATAGTTTTCAGATTTGGTGAAGATGGATCCGCGCTTCATCTTTAATCACGCCAAACTCGGCCCCATTTGTCATGTTTACTCTGCGGTACAAAGGATGAACCGTGGGCCTGGCCATTACCTCGACGTCGCGCGCTCTGCTTAATAAATGAGTCTCCTGGTTTCTATCTGCCTCTTCCTCAGCAAAAAAAAAAAAAAAAACTCGAACCACTCGAACATCCAACCGAACATGCATATCCAAATATGAAGTTTTCTTTATACAGAATGAGTGTTTTGCTTGTTGGGTTTTATTTTTTTATTTTATTTTATTGAGGCCTAGGCTTCATAAGCGGTGATGCCAACAGGACTGAGAATGATTGTGAGTTTTTTTTTTGTTTTTAACTATTTATCATTGGCCCATCCCCTGCATTTCAATATGTGGATTCATGTATTTGAAACTAAACCGGGGAACGGGCGTCATTATTTTTATTATTATTATTATAAATCTATTACAGTTGAACTGAGCTGGACATGCACCCCAGAGACATAATATCCGGTACAGAGATAAAAAAAAACCATTACATTTTAGCACTGCATCAGTAAGAATTACCTCAATTATGTTTTTTTCCTCCGTTGTATTTTATTTTGTATTCTATGAAGTGATAGATTTGACTTACATGACGAATATCTGCAATAAGTACTTATTCATTTCGTATAAAGTGAAATGCAATGTAAGTCAGCGTCAGACGGCTTGTATAGAGAGAGAGAGAGAGAGAGAGAGAGAGAGAATAGGTGCGTATATTTGCATGACTGAATTACACAATATTTTTTAAAAAAACTTTCTTTTTAGCCCATTACTGGCACATAAACTCGCGCACATACCTCCCCGTCTCTGTCACCCCCTTTCTGCCTCTCTCTGTCCCTTTCCTCTGTCTTTTCACCCTGTGCCATTTGGCTATTTTACTGCCTTCTGTGTCTTTCTTTTTCTTTTCTTTTACATTCCAAAGATCAGTCCTGACGCTGATAAATATCAGAAATGTATATTTTTCCCAGCTTTGTATGTCTCCAGCTTCCTTTCCCTATTCACCCTTTGCTCTGTCTATCTTGTTACTTGTAAATAGCTATAGAAATTTAATAAACGGCGGAAAAAACAGCATCTCTTTTAAATTTTTTCTCCCCCTGAGTGTCCTGTCCTTCTGTCCAGCGACGACCCGTCCCGCGTCACAGAGGGGAAAACGGCCGGTGATCCACGCCGAACCGTTCTTGTTCGTCCGCGTGTGATTTGGTTTCTTTTTCATATCTATTTTCTATTTTTTTTTTTTTAATTCGTAGCCCGTAAAACTCGCTCCGTGATTTATATCGTGCGGCCGTGAGTAATCCCGGTACATTACGCCTTGTAATCTCGTTTTAAATCACGGAGCCCTTTCGTATCCCTCCCCTCTCTCTGGTTAATTTTACGGTGCCCGCGCCCGCTGCTTGGTGGTGCATAGGAGAAAATAAAAAAGGCGCGAGTTTTATAATAATATATATTAAAAAAATGTTAAATAGTTTCTAGGCTCGTAATGCTTTAATGAGTCCTAATATTTTTTCAAAACTGTTTTTTTCTTTCTCTTACCGGTGCGCTGTGTAAGTGTGTGTGTGTGTGTGTGTGTTTTTATATATATTACAAAAGAGCAGGCCTGTGCCATAGCTCAAACCCTGACAACCAAATAGATAATCAAGAAGACAAATGGCTTCTTTTGGAAGGCGCGGCCCTTGTATTAATTTTCATTTTCTTTTCTTTGAGTGGGTATCGAAAAAATATAGAGCAGGAGAAAATAACATTCAGTTTTTTTGCCGGCGTTTGAACTTTAAATAAAAAAAATCGCGCCCCCCCAAATTGGTCTGGTAGCATTCCGTGGCACAATAGAACATTTTCTATTACTCGTCCCTTTGATACCGACGGAGCAGCCAACCGGCCCATAAATCTGTTTTCTGTCCTTTATTTTGTGAAATGCATCTGCAGAGTCGGGCCTTCGAGGCCTAAATTTCGTTTCGGTCAACATGCTCAGTCTACGATTTTTAAAAATTATATATATAATAATATATAATATATACACACACGGCGAAAACCGCGCTGCGACGTTAGATCCAGCTCTTCGCGTCCCAGCCGTGGATGTTTTAATCAAATATAGACAGATAATGTGACCTTCACTCTAAAACCATAACTGGAATAATAACACAAAAATATTTGGTGTTAAAACGTAGTGCTTTTATTCCGATTTATTTTGTGCGTGTGCAGTTGGAATCGTCGCTGGACGAAATAAAACCTTAGTAAAAAAAAAAAACAGTTTGCACGCGGCGTTTCATACATTGTGCACTCTGGAATCCCTTTCTTATCCCTAAAATAAATAAAAAGACCTTCTGTCACCCAGGGGTGAATAGGAAAGAGCAGATTTCTTAGAAGGGGCCGTAAGTTCATCGCCATTATTTGCGGACGGAGCCCCCAAGAAAAATGCGAGAATTATACAGAAAAATCATTAATCACCGCTTTTCTTTACACACTTCTTCTTCTTTTTCTTTTTTTTTCTATTGTCATTCAGCAGCGCGGACTGCACGGACCTTCTGCTGGGAGGGGAGTCGAGTCTTGGAGGACACTTGAAGATGCCCCCCCTTCACCCTCCCTGCTACCACCACGCCACCTTCTTTTTTCTGTTTTCTTGCGCCCAGAAAGTTTTTTTTTTCCTCCTCTTGTCGACCGGAGGAAAATCCAAATACGAACGAACAACAAAAACCAACCCACATAAAAAATGGCGACGCAAGTGCGAGTCTTCGCGGGACGCATCATGGCCGACGGCAAGGTAATGGCTCTTTACGTTTTGGTTGGTTTGGGTGGTGTTGGGGAAGGAGGGGGGGGGGGTTATGGCTTTATGACCCCGGGTGTCACAGCCGGCCACCAAATGGACGTTTGCTGTGGACGCAGATTGACTTTTATGGCTCTTCTTGATACAGAGGAACTTGTGGATTATTGGCTTGGAGTGTGTGCGTGTGTGTGTGTAGAGGGGCGCACGGCGGTGTTGCAATTTGCTGCTTGTCTACATATGTCTTCTTAATGTGTGTGTGAGGGAGAGAGAGAGAGAGAGAGACACTTGGGAGCGCCTATATTTAGACCGCGCTGACTCGAACCCCTCAGCTACTGTACCGATCATTCACACCCGACGCCGTTAATGGACGCGTTTAAATAAAGTTGGCGGCTTTAAATAAAGCCTCTCCGGCCGCCACCGGCTATTTACCGGCTCCGCGCTCACAGGTTGGGCCGCCGGAGGAGGAGAGAAGTTCATTAATAAACAACGGCGCCCCCCCCGCGGTCGTTGTGCTCTTCCGATACAGCGACCGCGTCTCGAATCAATATTTAAGCCTTAGCGCGTATCTGGAAGAAAGAAAGAAAGAAAGAAAGGTCACCGGTTCTGGCCACTGGTCATTGTCCCCTCTGTGGACCTGTGGGACTGGGCGGTAGGGGAGAAGCTCTGGTTTCTGCAGGGGAAGGAAATCGATGGTTGCAGCGAGCAGCAAAATGGCACCGGCCGGGTTCAACCAGGGGACACGAGATTTTTTTTTTTTTCTTTCTTTCTTTTTTTTTTTTCTTTCTTTGACCGATTAGGTCTGTTGAGAAGTCAGAGACTGACCCCCCCACCTCCCCTAAACCCTTGACCCGTCGCAGACCGGACACCGCTCCGCGTTACCTCCCCAGTCACAACACTGCGCCCGGGTCACTGTAACCTCGGGGCACCGTGGGGTGGACGCGCGGGAGCTTAACGAGAAGCGCGCGTCCCCGCCCACGCCGTTTTAACGGGGCCCTCGGACCGGTGCGCGCCGAGATTGACGACGCAATCGATTCTCCCGCCCCGACGCCGTGCGTGTCGGCCAACTCGCGACCCGCGGGCCCGTGAATACGATCCCCGCGTGGCGTCTTTTTTAGCCGGGACCTCGTGTCCACACCCGTCCTCCCTCTCCCTCCCTCTCTCTCCCTCTCTTTCTCACACAAACTGAAATGTGTCGGACGCGCCGGGCCGCTTGGCTCGACATTCCGAGGGCTGCTGGGAAATCCTGCCCGCTTCTGCTGTTCTGGCGCGCGCGCGCCGCTAATTGCGAAACAAATAGGCGGCGCGCTGAATGATGGGAGGTCGGTCGGCGCAGATATATGGGCAGCGCGCTCCCGAGGCTGTGGGCCAAAGATCGTTTTTTTTTCGTTTCTTTTTTTAAGTACAGACATATTAAATAAAGCCGAACGACCCCCAACCAAACACACACACACACACTCCCCTGGCAACACACGCCCCGCTGTCATTTTGCTGTTATGTACCTTAAGCAGGAGTTTTTGATGAGCCGACCATACCCAGAGTGTGTTTTATTACTGTAAACATCAGTGTAACACACACACACACACACACACACACACACACACACACACACACACACGCACACACTCACACACACATGGGTTTAAATTGTAGTAATCTTCTGTTGTGAAATTAATGACATTAGATTAGAGGCGAAAGGAATCGTTCCTAAATAAAATGAAATAATCTTATTTAATATCCAATAAGCGATAATTTTCTTTTTTTTTTGCAAATGCGCCTAATACCATAATTACTACTAAAAGCGCAAGTCTTCGGTTTATGTAAGGTTTTTTAAAGCTCTACCATAGTCGTTCGTGATGGGTTTCATAAAAGCGACGAGAAGAAACGTTCCGTCATGAAATGTTGCCATCACCAGTGCTTCTTTTTCACAACGGTAACATGTAACGTGTGTTATTATGCAGTTATTCTTCTTATTATTGTGATTATTATTATTATTATTACTGTTATTACACGTTATTCCGCTCTTTGTTTGGGGCGGGGTGACGGTTTGCGCGATCGGCGCCTTTTCCATCTTCGCCGAAGAGCGACGAGTGCGCCTCTGTTAGCTTAATATTTGACTTATCGTGCTGTAACGTTGCTGTTTACTCGCCATAAGGGGGGGGGGGGGGGTCACGGCGGCTCTCATTTGTGTTTTTTAAATGTGGGGAGATTATCAATGCTGCAGTCCGTGTTGGCGGTGATGATGGTGTGTGTTTAGTAAAGCCACACGTATTTACAATCCACCCTGCAAACGGTAATGCTGAACACACACACACACACACACACACGAGTGTGTACATGTGCACCCCCCCGCACGTTAAATGAAACGATCGTTTATTGAGAGGTTACGACCGCTTTCAGCGACTTTTGCGCCATTTTATTACACTTTGGGTAATAAAATGTTTCTGCGTGGGCAGGTGGAAATGAACGAATTTTTGCGTTACATGTTTGCCTTTCTGTCGGTCGGCGGGCATTTCAACCGAAGCCCATCGCGGCTTTTTGTTGGTTGCTTTAACTCCGGTTTACCTCATTTCGAAGTAAATGTTGCGTTATTTCCCTCTGTGCGTTATCCGCATAGGGGGCAAGGAAAGGGAACGCAATAACAATATTAATAATGATGATCATAAGTTTGTGATCATTGTTCGCTCGCGGAGACTCCGAGTCCCACCAAGAGCGCCTATTGTTTGACCTTCAGGAGTCTTCGCTCGACTTTGCTCTGACATCGCCCCAGGTCTATTGTTCTGCCTCCATGCAAAACCCACTATTGTTGCTAAGAGCTCTCGGCAGGGTCTCCACTCCCCATCCACTCCGCAGCCGCCTGCTACCTGCCTTAAAGTGGACTTTCTGGGGCTCGGAGGGAAGCCGGCTGCCACTTAAACCCAATAAAACCTCACTGTTCAAAAAAGCTGTTCCCCCCAAAACGCCAAGCTCTTTCACGAGCTTGGCGTTTTGGGGGGAACAGCTTTGTCCCGTTGCCGGTGCTCCCAGTGCACAGTGTCGAGCTTTATGGAGCGACGTCTCGTGCTGGTGTAATGATATCCATAACATGAGAAAAAAAAAAATAACATGCAACGATTCATTTTTGAAAATAATTTTTAATACAGATATATATATATATATATATTTCCCAAGTTTAATTCCCATCAGAAGCGTAAACTCGACAAAACGACGTTTACAATAAAGCCCACGTGCCTGTAAAATTCGGTTAAATTCAGCCTTCGCACTCGTAGCGAAATCGTAGTAAAAATGCAAAAAAAAAATTAAACCATAAAGAAAATTGAAAACCATAAAGAAATAGACTCGTTTTATACTCCCACACTGCGGACACTTACCCTGCAGCTCATAATTTAATAATTTTAATCGTCACTGCGCCGGGTAGTCGCCGCCGCGGATTTTATATACAGCGGATACACATCTGTGTCGTATTTATACAGAAATATGAATGAATTTTTGGAGTTATGAGCTCCTCTGTAGCGCTGGGTCAAAGTGGTCCCGCGAGCTCGCGAGGAGCGGGCGCACCCCCCCCCCCCTCCTCCTCCAACCCCCCTCCCCCGGTCACGTGATTCATTAAATAATTAATGCAGTGGTTGCAGAATAGATATGTATTCGTCAGGAATATCGCAGACATGGTCTCCCCGTGTCTGACGTGAAATTCAACTGTCCTTTTAAAAACAAGCCCCCGTAGGCGGAAGGGGGGAAAAAGCGAGGAAGAGGAGGAAAAAAAAAAAAAAAAACCCACACTCACGAAACAGTTTTCGCCGGACGGGAGCGCCGCGGCGCGTGGACACCGTGAGTATAGCGGAAGCGGGGGACGCCACTTCCACACGCACACGCGCGCGCGCGCGTACGCCGGTTCGCCTCGCCGTGCGCGTCCCGTTTGCGTTTCTGACGTGGTGGTAAATATCCATAATAATAATAATAATCATAATAACAATTACTATAATATACAGCTGCGGCGTTCATCTCCTCCATGCATTGTCACCTCGCGCGTTTTTCTCACCCCCCATTCCATTGTCTCGCGTGCAACCGTGACCATCCCACTCCACTCACATTTTCAACGTATGGATTTCTATATACGCACGTCTACATGCATATGCTGTTGTTTGGTGTGAATGTAGTCCACGTCCACGCTCCATCCTCCATCTTCTCCTCTCCTCAGCTACTTGTCTTGATTTATAGTGATATGTGTGGCAGCGGGGCTGCCATTGTGTGTTTGTGAGGGACTCGTGTTGTTTATGACCGTCCCCGCGATAAATCACCGCTCCCGGGGAGGACCGAGAAGACGTAAGAAACGTGACGGGCGACGCGGCGGTGCCGGGGCCGCCGAGAGGAGGGAGAGGTCTCCTCTTTCTGGGGGAGTCCTCCTCTCTCTCCCACCCACCCCTCCCCACGCCCGCCCCGAGTTGATGATCGCGGCCGATTTACGGGCAATGGATCAGCGGCTAATATGAAGGCTGAGTGGCTCCGGGTCTCGGGTTACCGTGTTAGCGCGCGGCTGCCGATTAAAGGGGAGGTTTGTTTGAACGTGGAGAGGCGGGAGAGCCTCGTCGCGTGGAAAGGTCGTGGAATGCGCCCGAGACCGCCGCGCCCGGGGTGTTTCTGGAGCACCTGTGCCCAGTTCCTCGCTGCGGAAGGAGGGGATCTGCTTTTTTAAAATTCCTCCTCGGGGCTGAATAGATCTTCCTCGAGAAGAACCGGCCTTGCTGAAGCGCTTTAGCACCGATACGCGCGCGCTTTGGAACCGGAGCTTCCTCTTCTTCTTCTTCTTTTGGTGTGGTTTGTTAAACGCACGCAGAACGGACGCGAGTGTCCGGTTGGTCTGCTTTTCGGGGGTCTTCACCTGAGCTTGGACGGTGTGTGAGCCAGGCGTGGGTGTGTGTGCGTGTGCGTGTGTGTCTAGGAGCAGGGGGTGTTACGCACAGGTAGCGAAACCACACCAGAAAAAAACGATTCGACACGAGGGTGATACTTGGAAAAAAACAACATTTTATTTAATGTATTTTAATCCTCTCATAACGTGATTATCATGTATCACGTGCGCACCCATGATAACAATAATAAGAACGATAATGATAGGAATAAAACAGCAATTGCTCGTCGAGCCTTTGGACGGAGTGCACAGGAACCCCGGGCCGCGTTATTTACAGTGACTCGCCCCCCCCCCCGCCGCCTCGGGAGCGTAAACCTTTGTGCAGGAAAATTAGAGCAACTCCGCGGCTCCCATCAAATATTAATGGACGCGGCGGCGAGGGGCAGCGCTCCCGAAGCGCATAATTCCGGCGGGCTCCTCCATAGCCGGGCGCGGTGTCAAAAACAATATCCGAGCTCGTTTCTGTGGACGTGAGGGGGGTGGGGGAGGCGAGTCTCGCGCAGAGGATCATACTCTGGAAAAAAAAAAACAAAAAAAAAAACAGACATTTCATCTTGTTTCGTCATTTTGCGACAGAGCCGACCTTTCATTCGCGAAGGGTCACGTTGGTATAAGCCACGATATCACCATACCCACGGGTGAAAAGCATCAACAAACACACCAAAATAGCGTCAAATAATAATAATATTAATAACAGTTTTGATAACAATAATGCGAAAAACAACGATCACGTGGTATTAGTAGCTGAACTGTCTAGTGGCAACGTGATGGAATCCTCGAGTTAAACTGTAATATTTCCCCCCCATTTCCCTGTAATACAGAGCATGCATATTAACCCCATCATCGTCTTTTCTCGAGTTTAATTCAACAGACCGTGCTGGTTTTCCAGTCCCACGGAGCTGTACTATAATGCGTGGCAGCCATGTTGTGTCCCTCCGTGGGACGAGAAAACCGCGTTTTTAGCTTCTGGAGATCCACCTGGTTTTATTGCCTAAAGGCCGTGATGAATTGGCGGACAGCTAAACAAACAGCGCGTCCATGTGTTCAGAACATCACAGCGGTTCAAATGAGCACGAGAAAATGTAGGGGAAAAATACCTTTATATATCTAGGCGTGAATATATTCTGCATTGTAACGGGTCCGGTTTTTAGCCATAGCATCAAGAGGGAAATAAAATAAATAAATAAATTACGCAAATAACGAAGTCATAAAATGAAACAACGCGGCCAGCAACTAGAGAACAATTAGCCAAGAATCTGAACAATTGCGCCTCGAACGCAGGAACAAGCAAAGACGCGAACGGTCTGTAGCTGTGCAAGATCCACGGACAAAAACGTCCAACTAAAACGTGGGCCGCGTAGCCTCGGGCCGAATCCGAAAAAAAAAAACTAAAACTAAAAATAATAATTACTAAAAAAAAAAAACAATTAACAAAACTTTATCTGTAGGCTCGCCATTGGTCCCCCATGCTCGGCGTGGCGCGCGCGCCCGATTGCGAATAAATCGATACGAAAGGCCCGGCCTAATTTATTACGGGCCGACTGGTAGAGCTTGAAAAATGAGCGTGGAAATGGTGTCCACGGGCTGCACCGGGGAACGTGGCGGGGGCCGATAAGAGTTTCCAGCCGGAAATGTTCCGCGGGATCCGCCGTCTCGTCTTCTTTCTTTCTTTCTTTCTCTCCTATTTTTACGCGCAGCCTCAGAATAGCGCGGATAGCATCGTCGCTCCTGAACTGCGATAATTGAAATTCTTCCCGTCTGACTGGCTTACCTGCGTGTGTGTGTGTGTGTGTGTGTGTGTGTGTAGGCGGCCGTGTGAGATTACGTTTTGCGTGGGTAGATTACACGCGCTCGCACTAAAAAAGGTCCATCGGACAAAACAAAGGGAAACAAAGAGGAGTGACTCCTTCCCTTAAAGTGCGACATCGTGTAGTGTGGGCGCAAACTAATCGACACAAAAAAGGCGCCGCTGGGCGGTTAAAATGAACTCCGTGACCGGAGCCGTGGACAGGAAATGGTCTCGGAATTTCGACGTTTTAAACGGTTCCGTGTTCGGGTTTAATCTCTGGTTGGAACAGAGTAATTGGGGGGGTGGGGGGTGGGAGTGAGGGGTGGCTCTCGATATGTAGTCGAACCGCAGGTCGCAGGTCGCGCCGCAAAACCTCACTGTTTGACCAGAAGAACCTTCTCCTCCCCGCGCGTCCCGTCAGCCTCGCCAAAACCCGCGTGGATTTTCTGCAGAAGGAGACGCCCGAGAAGATCGCAAAAAGCGCGGGGTTCGGCCGTGGAGAGGGGGGGGGTGACCCCGCCGAGTCCCAGTTTCCAACTTATGTCTACTCGATCGCTTATGACAACCCGTCCCGTCGGAATTCGCCCCCCCCCCCGGTTAAAAACGACACCGGGAAGGAGACGCGCGCGTATTAGTCCATGTGCGTCCTCGGCGTAAACTCCGGCGGCCGCGGCCCACGCTGGTCCCGGGGCCCGGGAGAAGTGCTGGAAATCAGGTAAGGCATCGAAGTGACGCCGGGCGCCGGACGCGTCCTGGTGTCTCAAGCAGCTCTGCCGACAAGTCATTAATTATCCGCGGTGTGACCCAGGCAGAGGCATCCTTGGGTGTGCCCGAGCTCGCCAAGTTTTTTCTCTCCCCCCTTTCCTCTACTTCTCTCTCTCTCTTTTTTTTTTTTTAGGTAACCCAGGTCTCTCCTTCCAGTCCCGGGTTCTCTTAAAAACAACGTTTAGGCCCCTCGGTAAACGTGTAGCTTTTTTTTTTTTTTTCTAAAAAAAAAAAAAAAAACCCCACGAAGTTTCGTGGAACTTTCGTGCCGGGCGAGTCGCATCTGAAAGGCTGGGTCCTTTGCTAGTCCGAGGTGTTAAAAGAAGATGCGTGGGTCCCGTGATTTACGACCACGCGCGAGAACAAACTGCCCGTTTGGAGACCGCAGGAATCCCAAAACGCGGCGCCTTATGTCAACTACAAGTGGCCCTTTGTTATTACGCGCTCAGCGCTTCCCGCGGAACAACTGGCTTCGGCCAAACGCCCCAAACGCACTGCACAAGTTGGGCCACGCCAGGTACGCCTGCCACATCTCACATCTCCAGCATTCTGGACGTTACTTCGCTGTATGTGCGCTACTTGGGACTCATGAATATCCGAGCTACCTATCAAAAAACAAAAAAAAAAACGAGTTGAGTTGATTTCAGGTCCTGTACACCGACTAATATGGATAGAGAGACAGAGAGAGAGGGAGAGAACAAGATTGCTTGTCAGGCGATCAGCGAAATCGTTGGATGGCTTCGAATTGAACCTGGCCGTTCTGCGCATGTGCCAAATTCTCCAAAGCGTCAGGGCCCGTGGGCTCCGCGCTCCACCAAGGCCGCCGTTTATATTCCATCATATTACCGATCACCATTACTCGTCAAAGAGCGGAGATGACTTTCCCGGGCAGATCGTTGCGTGGGCGACCAGTGGGTTCCCTGTAGACGCCAATATCCAAACACTGGACACTTATTAGTTGCTTCTTTCTTCATCTGCTCTGTTAAACGCTTTCAATGGGCCTACTCATATTTGGAGAGATTGGCAGTTTTTCTTTTTTTGGGTGGGACCCCCCCCCCCCCCCACGCACACACACCCCCGCCCCAGAGCAGAAGTTACTTTGACCTCACCCTCAAGCCTGACCATCTTCTCTTTGATAGCCTGTTAAAGATTAGCTCAAAGAGGGCAATGCGGCTCCTTAAAAATTAACTTGGCGCCCCCCTCCCCCCTCCCCACCCTACAAAAAAAGAGCTGATGGCGGCCGTTCTCAGTTCCTGCAGCTCTGGTTTTTTCAAACGCTGGTGGTGATGGGTTGTCAACTCCAGACCCCCCCCCCCCCTCCCCAGCCCCGTTTAATGCTGTAGGAATAACGGGATGGGACATTATGCATGACTTTTTAAACAAATTTACCCAGCGGCTCGTGGGTTGTGGGTATAGAAAAGGAGTCTTTTAGAAAAAAAAACAACAACAATGCAATAAAAAAGGTAGACGTGCACAGCGGCGCACAGGTAGCTGCGTTTTCCCTCCCTCACAATGCGCGCTGACAGGCAGCTCCGGTGGGATCGATAGCGCCATAACGCGCAGGTCAGCGAGGCTCAAATGAGAGTTTAATTGTAATCCGGAGATCTTTAGCGGAGGGCTATCTGCGTGGGTGTAAAAAAAAAAGACCACCCCCCACCCCAACCAACCCCTGTTCCCTCACCCCCCCCCCCCCCCCCCCCCCCCCCCCCCACGCACACACCCCACTCTCCCACCCTCCCGTTATCGCGCAGAGATTGGATGCAGAAGGGCCTGGCGTATCCACCGCTCAATCTCGGCGAGCGGCGGCGTTGAAAGTCCCGTGTCATCCGCGAGAATAAGAAAAGAAAAGGAGACGCGTCGTGGGCCTCGCCGCTCCGCGTCTCGACGGGGCTCATTTGCGTCGCGAGGCGCGAGGAATTTCGCCGAATGGACCCGATGAAAGCTCACCTTCGCATGGATAGCGGGAGAAAATAGAGGGTTCTCTTTTTTTTTTTTTTTTTAAACGCCTCTAGGCTGATGGGTGGCGCCCTGACGAATGGGCCAAAACTCAGAGTGGCGACAAAATCTGGAATATAACTAAACATACACAACAACAGCAACGACAAAAACTCCCCATCTTTTTTTTTTCTTCTCTTTTTCTCTCCTGACGATCAATCCCGGGACGAGGAGCGTCTGAATGAACTTTGTCGCGGTAGACGTTTTGACGTATGCGCGTCACGTGAACGCGCGCGCATTCGGGGGGCCGTTATTCTGGACGTGGAGCCGGGCCTTCTGAACCCACCGCCTCTGACCGCCCGGTAATTAGACAACAAATGGGGATAAAAGGCCCACGATGCAGCCACGCGGCCTCGCCGAGCGCCCGCAGGACCGGGATTAATTCATAAACACAAATCTATATAGATACGTAGACATGTGCCAGAAAAGCCCACGACATTAGACGGCAGGGATTCCACAGCGCCTCCGCCGATTGATCATTAATCCGGTGAGTTATTGCTCTTCGGCGCGAAAGGTCACTCGGCAAACCCGGCGCCAATCTGTCAAAAGCCGCCCGCGTCCACCGCGTCTCTTCCTCCCGCTCTGGTGTTTACAAGCCCCGTTTCCGCGCCACGCGGGGCCGTCCGGGCTTCCGTGGGAAGAACGCGCGTGCAGCGGCGGCGACCACCACAACAACAACAGAACAGAAAGATCTATTCGCATATTAATAACTGGCGGCCGGTGAAAGTTGGACCATACGCGGACGTTGCGGCGCTTCGCGTGCGCGTCACGACACTGACGCTTTTTTTTTGTCTCGTTTTCGGTTGAATCGTCGGGCTTCCATTAATATGCAGTTTTTTTTTTATTATTATCAATTATGCCGGAGACCCTTTGTTGCGAAGCCTTGCGGACGTCCGTGCCGTTCCCTCGAAATTGTCCTTCGATGGCCCGCGCGCTCGACGACGGGATTTTAGTCGCATTCGCGAGGAAAATTCCGTCGCCGATTTTAGCCTGGGTTTTTTTTCTTATTTTTATTATTTTTTTTTGTTCCCCCCTCCTCTCCCCCTCTCTCTCCTTCGTCCCCCCTGTGCAGCTCCGCGTCTCCATTCTCCCCGTTTTTCCCTGCTAAAATTGGCTCATCAGCTCTTCTACTAAGCGCTGCCTCCTCCCTTTGTTCTGTGCGTGCGGCGTGCCTGGCTGCGGGGGCTGGAGCGCCCTTCACTTTGTAGGTAACTTTAGGTCCGTCCAGTTAGACTCGGGGTCGCTGGCGCGACGTCAGTGCCGTTTTTTTCCTTTTAAATATAAATATATACATCTGAGAAAAAAAAAATCAATCTCCCAAAAAAAAAACTCGCCGCGTGGCTTTCAAAACAAGGCCGGGAACGGCGGGAATGGACGCGAGCCAGCGGCGTGCGTGAGTGCGGGGACGCAATAAATAACTTTTATGGCGCTATAGGCCGCAGAGTCGGGGAGGTCGGGGAATCCTCGTTTTGATTTATGTGTTTGGGGTAGCTGTCAGGAGCCAGCGAACGGGAGCGTCGAACGTTTTTATTCCACTTTTAATAAGCGCCGCTATGCAGACCAGCAAGGCCATTTGATTTCATTTCGACTCGGGCCCTCTCTACTGTATATATATATATATATATATATCCATTTTCGTCCACGGTGGCTCTCGTCTGGGATTAGGACGGCTTTTTTTAAACCCATCTTTTTCTCCCAAGGATGCCGCCGCGGCTATTTTATGGCTTTCTGCGCGACCGTCGCATTTCCTCGGCGTTTACTTTCGTTCATTTTCGATTTGTTTCGTTGAAAGGTTTCCTATCTGGAGATTTTGTGAGTTGTTTCATGCGTTTTCTCTGAACCTTTTGCCATTGTTTTTTTTAACACTATTTCTTAACGCAATTAGTAACAGCACATTCTCACGAATCGAACAAATAATTTTGAGCTCAATTGCAAATGCAACAATATGCCATGAATGGAATAATTTCTTTTATTTTATTTTTTCCCTCTTCCTCCAAAAACGCTGCTCATGTTTTTGAATGCGACCTAACGCAAGCGTAGGCCAACGAATGAAAAGCTTTAATTGCATTTCATGAATTGGGTGGAAATCGCAGACGCAGCTCGTTCCCCGCACAGCAGCGGGGCTCCACAGTAAGCGACGATCGGGGATTTTACGCGCGGATTTCGATAAACCTGGCCAGAGCGCCTCTTGGGGAATTTCCTTTTTCTTTTTTCGATGATTTTGGATTTTTCTTCCACCATACGTACGCAGAGTAATTTAAGGTTAACACTACCTGTCACTGGCGACCCACACTCGGATTTGCTTTTTTCCTTCGATTTGTCTGCTAGAGGTCGTACGCACTGTATTGAATTTTCGACGAGCCATTATGATTTCATCTTTCTCCCTTTCTTCTTCTCCTCCACCCAGCTCCCACTCTTTTTTTGGAAGCTCTATTCTCGCGTAAATTCAAGTGGAGACCAGCGACATCATCTCGGTAAGTCATCTGATTTAAATGATGATTTTTTTTTGGATTTTTATTATTTTGAAATTATTATTTATTGTGATTAAATCCCACAACGCAGCTCGTCATTTCCGTGTCGCGCACGGTGGAAATGTGAGGCGGGTCGGGCTGTCGGTGGCGCGCTGCTGGTGAATTGATTTGAACTGTGTCATAACCTTGCGCTGCGAGTCCATATGTATGGCGGAGGCACTAATGTCTTGATCTGACTGCTGGCGACCGCGGTCCACGCGGCTATTATTAACGAATTAAGATGGAGAGGGATTTAACGGCACGAATTCTGCTTCACACAAATGTGTGCGGGTCTCATTAATAGCATTATTTATGGTTCCACTGTTTTCATTGCTTCCTACTGGGAAACATGATTGGAAATGTGTGCATATATTTATTTATTCTGCATTTCTTGGGGATTGTATTGGTATTTGTGCCGGTTTCCTTGCATGTGACACTGATGACCTCGTATGATAATGATCATTTATTGCGTTTTTGCAGCAGTGTATGGTATTGTATGATTGCATGACAACTTGCAGACAACATTAGCCACCATTTTGTGAACTACTGAATCTATCTATCTATCTATCTATCTATCTATCTATCTATCTATCTATCTATCTATCTATCTATCTATCTATCTATCTATCTATCTATCTATCTATCTATCTATCTATCTATGAATTGAACAACTTATGAGATCATGAAAGAAAAACAGCTCTACACATCCCATTGCATTGTTTTTCCCCTGGAATTTAACACAGAATTTAAGTCCACTGTCCATCTGCGATGCAGTATCTCACTGTGAGATGGAAGACGAATTATCTCTGTATCCCTTTTTATCCCTCAAAATGATTCTTTCGGTGACAGATGATCCCACAAATTAATAATTTTTTTAAGTAAACTTTTCTATCTTAAACACATACACACACACACACACACACACACACACACACACACGCACATTCAATTCATTAAATTGAAGCCGTCACACACGCGTGGGATGGCATTTCTTCCTCCCCCGGCTCTTCTTGTAATTAGTAATCGTTTAGGTTGCTGTTTCTTAAATCCATTTCGCAAATGTTGCAAAAAAAAAACGTGGAACAAAGCAGCCTAAGAAAGAAAGGGGGCAAAAAAAAAAGTTGCAGACTCTTACATTTTTGCTCCCCGTCTCCCTCCTACACCGCTCGCGACGCGCTCTATTCAAGTAGCTACACGAAACGCGTCTTTTTTACGGTCCCCCGTTTACAGCTGTGGGGTGTGTGTGGCGGCGCTCGTAAATCTTGCGTGGAGCCCGCGCGTCCTGGATAATGGAACCTGAGCGGCCGTGGCAGGAGGGAGGACGGAGAGATGAGGAGTGGAAATAATATCTCCGCGTTATCCTTTCCATTTCGGTGTCTCGCGTCGATCGGCCTTTCGTCCTCGACGTGTTTGCTCCGTTCTGCGTTTTTTTTTTTGTTTTGGTCCCCAGAGAAAAAAAAAAATTAAGTAAATAAATAAAAGCAAAAATAACAATAATAATACAATTCTACCATTAAATAGCCTATAAGCGCTTACTTTCTGTTTTAATAAAAAAAAAAACAGTTTCTTCTTCTAAGAACTTGTGGCGGTGTCTCCTCTCGGAGTTGCTAAATATCACAGATTATCTTCTCTCTCACTCTCTCTGTTTTTTTTTTTTTTTTTTTTTTTTTTTTAACATTTGTTTTCACACCCCTCCCTCGGCCGGGAGTCCCGTCTGTTGTCTGTTTCCCTCTCCCTCCCTCCCTCCTCCTCCTCCTCCTCCTCCTCCTCCCCGCCCTTCCTCATTTCTGCGCATTAGTTATTACGCCGGCACCGGGCCCGTCGGTGATGAAATATTAACAACACCGACAGAGCGCCGCCGCTCGCGCCCCGAGCCAAACGCGGGCCGGCGGCGGGAAACACACTTCCTGGTAATTTAATACGCTCTACACCAGTCGGAGTGGGGTGGTTGGGGGGAAGGGGGGGGGGGGTCTCACAAAAAAATGCCACTCTCTCTCTCTCTCTCCCTCCTTTTCTCTTAATATTATTAGCATATCGCCCTGACACCGTATGTGGGACGGAAGTGAATAATAACGGTGTGAACGTGTACGCAATAACGGCTCGCTCGCGTAGGCCCCGGTCCCGTCCTGAGCGGCTGCAATTAGCGTCATTTTTCCACTGGTGACGCTGTGAGACGCGGACGAAGCGGCGCGCCTGGCGCTTCCAGCGCGCGCGCCCCGTTATTTCCCCACCGCCGCCGCCGCGGAGGGCCCGCCGCTGACAACACCGGTGCGGCTCGACCGAGAGAGGAGGGGAGGGGGGGAGAGAGAGCAACCGTAGTAGTAAAAAAAAAAAAAAAAAAAACACACACCGGCGGCCCACGATGCGACCGCCAGCCCGAGGTTCGGCGGGATCGGGGACGCCACGGGTCGCGCCGTGAGGAAGAAAGGGGGGAAATTCTGAGGCCATTGTTATCGGCGGGCAGGGCGTACCAGGGAGCTGCGCTGCCTGTCCATTCGCGGCGCCCCGCGCATACCTCCCATCTTTCATGCCAGACCGTCTCCCCCCCGCTCCCGAGCCGAGGGGATCCGACTCAGGCGCGGGGCAGCTGCTCGCCGAACGCCGGCGTCTCGGGCTCGTTGGCTGAGGATCGCCGCGCCAGGGGAAGGGGGGACGGAGGCTTTTTTTTTTTTTTTTATTTCCCCTTCTTCTTCTTTTCTTTTTTTTCTATCTCTCCCCTGCGTATCGATTACCGAAACGCGGCTGAGAGAAAAAAAAAATTACGAACACGATGCCTGCTGCTGGCGCGTCCCTCGTCGGAGGCTAAGGTAAGCCGCTCTGAAATAAGGCTATTGGTGTGTGAATGGCGGAGTGTGTGTGTGTCCCGGTGATTTATGACCGTATGACTCCAATCGTGGTTCAAGAAGAGTTCACAAAGCTTTCAGCTTCCATTCCACGCCGCGGCCCCCTCTGTAGCCTCGGAATATCCCATGTCCACGATTCGCGCGTTTCTTCCTATAGCTACATCTGTATATATATTACATTTTTTTTATTTGCGATGCGACGGGGAGGGGGGAGGAGATGGGGGGGGGGGGGGTGTTCATATTTTAACTGAGGGAGGGGGGGGGGTCTTCCTTCATATTTCCCTGGGCTTTGGTGGTCGGGACGCGCGTCTGGTTTACGAGCTTGAGGCTAACGCCGCCGAACGGCGCCCCGCTTTATTTTCGCCATTTGGTCGCTCAGGGGTTAATATTATTATTATTTAAAAATATAGATATATTAATTCACCCCCAGTTGTTATTTCGAGAAACGGGGTTAGCGGCGCGGCCTTAGCCGGCCTTCTCAGGGCCAAAACGACTGGACGACGTGGCCATGTGCGTTTACTTCGTGTGTTACGTGCGTAAAAGGCGGACTTGGCGTTCACTTAGATCTTGTTGATGTTGTTGTTGTTGACGATCTGGGGGTCTCTCCCTCTCTCTCTCTCCCTCTCTCTGTCTCTCTCCCTCCCTCCCTTTTCCCCTCCTTCCACATCCGCTCCAGACTATATAATTGCATTAGGGGCGAATCTATAGGAAAGTTAGTTATTGTGTTACCGTAACAAGCAGGGCCGGGACATTACGTGTTCCATTTAATGGCACCGCGATATGATTTAATATCAATTATTCCTGTCGGGTTTTTAACCCCTTCTCTCTCCCTCCCTCCCCCTCCACCCTCTCTCTCTCTCTCTCTCCTGGAACAATTCCTTGGAGTAAATAATTAGGATTCCGGCCGTCCGCTGGAAAGATAAATGAGCGACATTTGTGACGTGTTGAGAGTTGATGTCCAAAAGCTGTGGCTCAGGTTCCCCCGTCTTATAGAAAGCGAGAGACAGAGAGAGAGAGACGTTTAATTCATTCCCCAGCCTTATTTCACACATTATTCACTGGAATTGGAATATGCATCTTTATCTCGCTCTCTTATTTTCAACGTGCAGAACGTCAGCGCCCAGTTAACCACGTAACGACAGTGACAGCGGTCGAGTAAGAATAATTCATCTTCACTCTGTGGGCCTAGTTGAAGATTTAGCTTTTTTTGTTTGTTAATGTTTCAGAGACCCAAACGCTTTCCCCTCTCGTGGCCCGTCTTCCTATTAAAAAAAATACAATTACATGCATCAAAAAAGCTAAGGCTTTTATTGTACTCATAATTAGGCTTATGTTACCAAGATAATGTATTTATCATTGATTGGAGAATCACTCTGAACTTGAAATGCATGGAATTAAGGGCTCCCATTAAAACAAAGGGAAACAACAATGATAATGTGCATTACAATTTTTAAAAAAAATATCAAATATTCAGAATTACGTGCTACGGAAATACACGTTTCCTATTTGTTAGGTTATTTGACACGTTTGTTTTATGGCATTTAAAGTACGTCGTTTACAAGCCTCTTTTGATTTATGTGGGTGTTGAGTGTGTGTGTGTGTGTGTGTGTGTGTGTGTGAGAGGGTTTGGCTGCTAGCTGTCTGCTCAGCTAGCTTCTCGTGAAACGCTGCCAGGGTTCACGCCGACATTATAGATCACGGCGTGACGTATTCGCGTCTCTCTCTCTCTCCCTCTCTGGAGCTGCACATGTAGATCAAAGCCAGGTGCGCGCGGGTGTCCCCTCGGCGTGGCCTTCGTGACACCCCAGCAGTAGCCTTCACTCCGAGGGCCCAGGAGCCTTTTCCTGAGCAGGAGAACACGGATCTTCCGGCTCTTCTCCTCCCTTCTTCTCCTCTCTTCTCCTTTGTTCCGCGGAGGTCACAAGCAAAGTTCAGTGTCGGGGCTCCACCGCCGGTTTTTCTGGTTTTCAGTGTTGCCCAAATAAGTCGGTGTCAAACCAAAGAAAAAGCCTCCGGTCACACTAAGAAAGGAAAAAAAAAACCTTTTATCGTTTCTCATCCGCCTGTTTTCGTTTTCAAATCCTTATAATAGATAATTCACATTTAATTTCCAGTCGATAGTATCGTCCAAATTTCACATCGACTTCAAATCTATTTGTCGTTCATTACAAGTCATACATTTAGTTTAATGAACATATATTTTTATAGCATGGTAAGGCTAAGTTAGCATAGCATTTTTACATTAAAACAAATCATTTTAAAATAGCAAATCAATGGGCACGCGTGTTTATTTAGATTACATTGGTGAATATATAACAGTAAGAATATATGTATATTTTTGATAAAACATTTAACATTTTTTTTGCATGTTGTAGCAATCACAGTACAATGAAAAAAGAAATACACCCTTTCTGCGTCATTGGCTCCGACGAACCGATGAAACGTGATCGTTGCGTGAGTGCACGTCTCGTTTCATCGAAATTATTCGTTTCTGCGTGCGAAACACGGCGAGCGTGGGCAGAAATGCTCGCCGCGTCCTGGCGACGCCGATCGCCACGTTCGAGGGACAAAGACGTCGCGAGGCGCGGCGCTAAAGCCACTCGCATAATTCATATTCGTAGTAATTCATAGTTTAAAAAAAATAACAACATGGGTGCGGAATATGTAGGAGGGAGCTTGTTCTTGCGAGGGTAGCGTTGGAGTAAAACCCTGACGTAGCATCTGCGAGCCGTTTTTGTGGGAAGCGCTCTATTCATGTCATGGCGCCTTTCATTTCGTAAGATGGATTTATCCAGCGCCTCTCTTATTATGTGATTCTTGTAACCTTTCAGGTCAGCTTCCAAGTGGCCGTTGGGAAGAGACCGTCACGTGACATCTGGTGCCAATGTTCTTCCAGAAGGTCGTCAGGACCCTGGTAGCCGGTAACGCGACTTTTGGAAATGCAGAAAACGACCTACTACGACAACTCGACACTTTTTGGGGGTTACTCGTACCAGGGGGCCAACGGCTTCGGCTATGATGCACCTCAACCGGCGTTCCAGTCCTCGGCGCACCTCGATGGCGATTACCAGAGATCAGCGTGCTCGCTCCAGTCCGTTGGCAGCGCTGGCCAGCAGCAGCAGCAGCAGCAGCAGCATGCCAAGACGAAAGAGCTGAACGGGAGCTGCATGCGCCCCAGTCTGCCACCTGAACACCACCAGGCCCCCCAGGTCTCCCCTCCCCAGAACCCCGTCAACTCCACCAGCACTAATGCGGCGCAGCAGCCGGGCGGCAGTGGGAACAATGGCGGAGGGGGTCCGTCCAAAGCGGCGCCCAAGTCGTCCTCTCTGCCCCCGAACCCCGCCATGGCCAAGCAGATCTTCCCGTGGATGAAGGAGTCCAGGCAGAACACCAAGCAAAAAAACAGCTCCCCCAGCGCAAGTTCAGCTAACGGTGTGTGATTTTTACCCCCCCACCCCCACCCCCCTACCTTCACCCAACCTCCACCCCCCCCCACCTGCCCCATGTGCGCTGCAGACAGATGTTGGCCAGCGCTGGTTATGGCCTCCAGAGAGGAGACAATAGAGCTCGTGTCCGACATTCCTTATTTCTGCTGCTGATTGTTCGGTGGGAAATGAACAGAGGCGAGGTGTCCCGCTCGCCGCATTTTAATATTCGTCCCGGCTGGAACTAAACTCGCACACAAACGCGCCGCTTCCTTTGTTTATGTCTTTACCGGTTGATTCATTTCACCTTTTTTTTTTTTTTTTTTTTTTTTTTGCATATGGCAAGGACCTTGGGTAAAATAAATGCAAGTTCAGCCTTGGATTATGCCTCGAACGGTTGAAGTTGGTTGAAGCGAATGACATTTTCAGGGATACCAGTTTGGGGTTTTTTTTTTTCACCACAACAAATTAGCCTAAACCTCATCACGTTTTTCGCAAGAATGAAACCCTGGGCCCCACCGGTCCGTAATAGTTATGTTTTGTAAGTCCATATTGTCCACAGTAGCCCCTGTTTTTCAAAAGAGGATTGGCGGGCCCCACTAGGACAGAAGCAGGACACATCTTAAACATTGTAGGCCAAGTTACACATATAAGATGTCACAAATGCCATATATGTAAAGTAGAGTGGAATCTGGAGTATATTTTTTTTTATCAGGGCAGCGTTATTGGTTCATTGGGGGGCAAAGGGCGTCCTGTATAACCGTACGGCAGCTTCTGGCCGTGGGCACCAGTTATAATGCAATTTACATACACCCGGTCAACGCTGGGCCTCGCGTCACTTAATAACTGCCAAAGTTATGAAGCGTTGACGACCAATATCAGGGGGATAAGTTTTCGTTTGCCGGCTTTATTAGGGAACGATGCATTCAATTTCCCCGTGTAGTAATTATGTTTTATTTCATTCCCACCCCAGCGGAGAGCAGCAGTGGTGAGAAAAGCCCCCCGGGTTCGGCGGCCTCCAAGAGAGCGCGCACAGCCTACACCAGCGCTCAGCTTGTGGAGCTGGAGAAGGAGTTCCACTTCAACCGCTACCTCTGCCGGCCTCGCCGCGTGGAGATGGCCAACCTGCTCAACCTCAGCGAGCGGCAGATCAAGATCTGGTTCCAGAACCGGCGCATGAAGTACAAGAAAGATCAGAAGTCGAAAGGCATGGGCTCCTCCTCGGGCGGGCCGTCCCCGACCGGAAGCCCCCCCCTCCCCATGCAGTCCTCTGCGGGGTTCATGAACTCCATGCACTCAATGGCCAGCAGCTACGACGCCCCCTCGCCGCCATCTTTCAATAAACCCCACCCGAACGCGTACAGCATGCCGTCGGCCTACCAAAACCCAATGAAAGGCTGCCCCACGCAACAGAAGTACGGCAACACGGCACCTGAGTACGACCCGCACGGCCTACAGGGTAACAGCGGTAACTATGGAACTCCCAATATGCAAGGCAGCCCCGTGTATGTCGGGGGAAACTACGTGGACGCCATGCCCACCGCCGTGCCGTCCATGTACGGCCTCAATCACCTGCCACACCACCAGTCGGGCAACATGGACTACAACGGCGCCACGCAGATGTCGGCGAGCCAGCACCACGGACCGTGCGACCCCCACCCGACATACACGGATCTGTCGGCCCACCATCCTTCTCAGGGTAGAATCCAGGAAGCGCCCAAGTTAACACATCTGTAGCAGGTTTGGAACGAGTGAATTGACAAAATAAAATAAAGAACTAACCCATGGGGACGATGCAATGGGGCTGAAAAAGATGATCCAGTGGTTGCTTGTACTGTTCATGGCACGGAGGCGTTGTTGTCTGTCCATCAAAGACCTTTTATCACAATTATTCTCTTTTAAAAAAAAAATAAAATAAAATAAAAAAAAAACATTGTTTGCACATTAAATCCGCAAAAGGTCCCCAGTGACAGAGAAATAAATTTATAACAATAACCCAGACCTGCAGTGTGACCTGCTGTTACGTGACAGCAGGTTGTTTACCTCTTCAGCGTGAAAATCGATGCTGACGTCACGGCCCTCCACACGCGCGGTATCAATATCCGCCTCCATTACGCGCAGAAAAGCAGTATTAAACCCGGCGCAAGCCAACCACTGGATTCCTCTCGTTCATTTCCCCTTCTTTTTATTATTACTAATTCCCACATTACCTCTGATCAAAGAAACAAAGTACAAGTTCCACTAACCCAAAATGTTTGTTAAGGAGAACCGGCCAAACTTGTTTCTGGATTTTTAGAATATTGCTCTCCCCTTTTTGGAGGTTCCTCTCCCAACTTGTCATGGACAAAAACGCACGGGAAAAAAAAAGGTGTCTACTTTTCTTTTCTCTCCAAAAATCATCGGCACAGGGTAATAAAGGAGAAGTCCTCTCGGGAGGCGCTCCTCCTCCTCCTCCTCCTCCTCCTCCCCTTTTCTTGACTCCATGTAGTACTCCCAACTCGCTCCTCCCTCCCCCGTCCTTAGGGTTGACTTTACGGCGTAGCCATCACTAACGCGGAGAGCCCACATTTTCTCATGTCTTCGACTTAACTTGGAAACAGGGTATATATGAACAAAATGCGTGTCCGGGGAGCAGAATCCGGCTTCTGCTGTCCGGACATCATTGTTGCACTTAGAGTTTACATTTAAATGGTTAAGGAGATAAAAAACGAAGAAGAAGAAGAAGAAAAAAAATCTTATTTTGAGACGGAAGACCTCCAATCAGCGTCTTTCTATATGTGTGTTCAAGTGAACATTCATAAATATATATTTATTTGTTATAGCCAGTTTAAATACATTCTTTTTGTTTTCCTATTATTTATCCCCCATGTATTTATATCAAGAAAATGTACTTTTTTAGTATTTACCTGTTATAAATACCTTGTGTTCTTGTCATTGTAACAAGTTAATTTTTTAGTTCTTGTATTTTAGAGATAAGTAGTTTATGTTACCCTTGTACATAAGCAATGTCTTTACTTGTACTTGGGACGCGGGAGCGGAATCACACCGATCCTGCATAGTCGAGAGTTAGACGACGTATAGATAAAAACGACAAAAAAAAACCCCACAAAAAAAAAAAAAAAAACACAAAAAAAAAACTCCACAATTTTTGAGATCTTCCTTTGTCCTTTGTAGCTACTTTTATTTCTTATGGCAAGAGTTGTCTGTTGAACAATTCTTTAATAAAATGTTACGTTATTCATTTCCGCATTGGTTCTCTTCGACACACACACACACACACACACACACACACACACACACACACACACACACACACACACACACACACTCTCTCTCTCACACTTCCGCGAGCGTGACGTGGTCACGTGACACAGGCTCGCACGAAGCTAGCTTAGCCGCGGAGGGAGCTAGCAGGCGGGCCGACCTAGCTGGACGTTCCTTAAACTTGGTGTGGCTGTCGGTGGCCAAGTCTCCAAACGTAACGGGACAAACGGCGAGAGGTCGTGTCCATAAATCGTCGAAGAAGCTGCCGGACGGGACCTTTTTTTTTATTTTTAGGAACCACGAGCAATGGACTGTAGGCCGTAGGGTGAACACACCAAGGTTCCGAAGCGCAAGAACAAACGATATGGTTGTTATTATCACTTCATAAATATGAATAGTCGTGGGGCAATCGATAATCGGCAAAATACAGTCCAAAAAAAATTTTTTTTTAATCCCTTCCTTTATGTGCATCATTTAACCACTTTTCTCTTTGCACCACAATCGGCTATATTTACCACATAAAAAATATTGGTTCTCAAAATTCTACATTGTACAGATTAAATTGAATTAATCGTAACTCAAGTGAGATTCCACACAAATTTTAGCACTGGAAAAAACCCATGAAAGAACGTGATTGTGAAACAGAATAATAAGCAGATTAGGCGAAGACATCTAATAAAACGGCTTAAACACAATTAAACACAGTGAGCGACGTAAAGACAATATATATATTTTTTAATCGCTAATTTAAATATGTGATTTATTAACACGAGGACGTAATACAGACGTAGAGGGCGCAAACAAACCTAGACGTCGCCGCCACAGAAGAGAAATATTAAAGAAACGCGACGTGACAACATGTGACGAGATAGAACTGGTCCCGGTTTGGCGCAGTCGGCGGCGGCGATGTGACCTCCTCTCGGCTCGCCTCGGACCCCTTTGTGCTCGGCCTTTAAAAAGCCCAACACCTACGCAAATTCTCTGCTCTCGCTTGCGTTGTCAGTCGAAAAAAAAAAGCCCAAAAAGCTTATTCAATGGCAGCCCTGATAAAATAACATTTATAAAAATAAAAATAAAAAATCAGTGCTGTGCTCAGTCTAAAGGCGCGACGCGTAGAAACAGGAGCGCGGCCCGTTCACACGCCTTTTAACGTCGGCCTGTAGTTTTATTACTTTTTTTTTTTTTTGTGATCCTGGTCCTCGGCACAAAATAAAAAAAAAAACTGCTGAATGCGAGAAGGAAGAAAACGCTTCTCTTTGTTTTGCCCGCGCAGCGCAGGAAGGAGAAGACTTCTGGAGGGCTGCTGCTGTCAAGCCTTTTGGCCGAGAAAAGATTGATCACCGCTGTTATTTCGCGACTTCCATTCTAAAAATATCCAGAGGCTCTGGAGTTCCAGCTCGAAATCCTAACACGTCCATCGCATGCAATTCTTCCCATTTTTATTTATTTGACTGGTGTGTGGTTAATTAAATAATGTAATCATAAAAATAATTGGTACTTAATTGAATATATATATATATTCCATAGACCTATCTAATTAAGCAACGTTTAATTTTACACGTATGCATTTTTGCGATGCACGAAATCGACGTTTTAGCTACAAACATGCACTGACCTGTGTCTTCATTAGCAGCGGTCCGGTACATAAAATGTATATGTATATATAGATATACATATATACATATATATATATATACACACACATATATATGTATATGTATAAATAGCGATAATTAAAATATTGTACTGCAAACCTCCGATTTCACAGAGGTGATGTAAGAACCGCTAGTCAGCTGGACATTTATTTCCAGAAACATCTCTACGAGCTTCTATTTAACCACCTCGGGTGTCCGAGTCGGTGTCAAAACTTTCAAGATTAATGAGTCGGTGTCTGCACACTAGCCGCTCGCCATATTGAGGATGCGCCTTTTCTCCAACACCTCGTGTTGCCGAGCTGCATCACCGAGCGGCACCGGCACCAGCAGCGGTCTCGGGGTCTCCATTGTTCCCACGTGAAGGTTCCCCCCCAACCCCCCACCCCACCCCACCCTTCACTTAACCGCCCACGCGAAACAGTTATGACAGGACACATGGCCACCGAGCACTTTTATTTATTTATCGAAATTATGAAAGCACCCACCCACTCACCGACCACCACCACCCCCCCCTCCACACGCGGCACAAAACAATCCCGGCGTCCGCGCCGTAGTTTTGATCAATCGGTGAAAATAAGGCTTTCTTTTGCCACCAGGCCCCGCGATTCTATTGGCTGATTCGGTCATGTGACCAGGAATTGGCTGCAATTTCGCCCATAGTCTTCAGTTTAGCAGACCAAGGTCCCCATACGCTAGTAATATCACCAATATACACAATTATTAAAGCCCGCAAATACGCCATAGCGGGGCGAAAAACGCCTCTCGTTTTTGTTCCGGTTTTTTTCTTTCCTACTTTCGAGCTCGCCGTCCGCCGTGTAACCCGAAGGAGCTATGAATTTTGAATTTGAGAGGGAGATAGGGTTCATAAACAGCCAGCCTTCCCTCGCTGAGTGCCTGACGTCTTTCCCCGCTGTCCTGGAGTCATTTCAAACTTCATCAATCAAGGACTCGACAGTAATTCCTCCTCCTTTCGAGCAAACCATCCCCAGCTTGAGCCCTTGCACAAGCAACCAGGCGCGACCAAGGAGCCAAAAGCGAGCCGCCAACGGCCTCCAGCTCCGGACCCCGCAGCCCCGGCAGGGCCCGGCCCCGGCGGCGGGCGGCGGTCCGCTTGCGCACGAGTTCCCATGGATGAAGGAGAAGAAATCGTCGAAGAAGTGCCCCAAGCCGGGAGCCGCGACGGGACCCGCCGCCGCGTCCCCGACGCCCACGTCCTCCGGGTATGGAGCCGCGGCGCTGGAGTCGCCGACAGGTCCGTACTCGATAAGACGGTGCATGCCTCAGCCATGTTTCTCTCCTTTTTCGTCCTACCATGTTCCGTTCGTGACGGTCTCGTCGTGTCCGCTAGTGATGGTCTGTTACCAGTGCGAGGCGAGGATTGTGCGCAAAAGCGCGTAATGTTATTATGATGATTTTTTTTTTTTGGGTGCGTTCGCATTCCACCAGATGTATTTTTACGCATTTCGTGGACATGCAGATGTGCTGTAAGCAGACGGGTGCTGCTAGCTGTCCATGTTTCCAGTATTTTACCCCCCCCCCCTCTCTAAAACAAATCAGCAAACAGAAACGGGCTATAAATTCACCCCTCCTTTTAAAACAGATATAGACCGATTCATCATTTTTTTTGTGTGTTTGATCGTCTGCGAAACCGGGACGAAACGACACCGTGGTACCACACGCTGGACAGCGCGCACCGCTCCCCTTCCCCACGTCCGCTTAAAAAAAAAAAAAAAAAAATCCTCTCCTTTCCCTTCCCCGACGCAGACCGCAAATCTCGCCGTCGGTGCCCTCCTGGTGATGTACGTACAGAAGCCCGTCTCGGGGCTCGGGGTGGCCATGTTGGATGTCACCGTGTAATGCAGAGGCAGTGGGACAAAACAAAATATGGGGGCTCGGAGGGATAACGCGACGCTGGCGGACGCCGCATTGCACTGACACGAGGCGACGTCCAACCACTAGGGCAATGCTCCTTATTATTAATGTTTTGATTAATGTCCATTTTTAAATGGAATATTGTTGGACTCATTGTTTATATAGATATGTTTTTAATAACTGGCATGGTCTTGCAGAAGTCCAGGGCGGGCTGGACAATGGCAGCGGATCCCGGCGGCTGAGGACAGCCTACACTAACACGCAGCTCCTGGAGCTGGAGAAGGAGTTCCACTTCAACAAATACCTGTGCCGGCCACGGCGCGTGGAGATCGCCGCGCTGCTGGATCTAACGGAACGCCAGGTGAAGGTGTGGTTCCAGAACCGGCGGATGAAGCACAAGCGTCAAACGACGCACCGCCGGGAGGGCCAGGAGGGCGACCCCGGAGGGTACGACTCCCTGGAAAGCGCCGACGCCGCCTCGCCTTACTCGAGCCAGCCCCTGGAGGCGTCCGGCTCGGGCTCGGGCTCCGGCTCCGGTTCGGCGGCCTCCGAGCCCGAGACGTGCGCCTCGGCCGCCGCCTACACGAACAGCGCAGACAATGAGCAGCCCACGCCCGACGAGGAGCCGCCGAGCTCTCCCCCCTTCCCGACGCCCACCGCAGATAACCCCGCCACAATAGCAGAGGGCCGCGCATCTGGCGCCGAGCAGCCGTTCCCGGAGCCCCAGGACTCGGCCGCCCTCCCCGACCTCAACTTCTTTTCCGCGGAGTCCTGCCTGCACATTTCGGACGCGCTGTCGCCCAGCCTGCAGAGCAGCCTGGACAGCCCCGTCGATTTTTCCGAAGAGGACTTTGACTTGTTCACCAGTACTCTCTGTACTATAGATTTACAACATTTGCAGTTCTAACGGAGAGACAGACGGACAGACAGACAGAGAGCGAGAAAAAGAAATATTGCAAATTCAAGAACAAACGAAGAATGGCATCATTTTAGAATATTAAAGGCTTTTTTTTCACTGCAACATTCCTGCGAAATATATTCAATTTTATTTTCATTGGGTTTCGTTCTGAATTCAGTATTATTGCGGCACAGAGGGGTAACGGACACATGCTTGTTATTGCGCAGTATTATGAATTTCCTTTTTTTTTTTTTTAACAATCAAAATTTCGCCCGGATTCCCCTTCCCTGTCCAAATGTCAGGTATTTATCACCTTTTTAAATTTTAATGGGCTCAGTTCGTGCTTTATGTTTTTGGGGGAACCCCCCCTTCTTTTTTCAGTGAAGCTCAATCGATAAATTCTCAGGAACGGCATCAGACATTATAAGGGTAGCTGAACTGCTATTAGTAATTCTCTCCGGATGGGCAATGCCCCTCTTCGAAATTTTAGAATTAGTTTATTTATCGAGATTCTTTAATAGCAAATTTCAAAATTATTTATTGTACATTATTTTCATAGTTGGAATAAAATAAACAATCTTTATAAGATGGAGACAGTGTTTTCTGAATTTTGTAAATGGTCTTAATTATGCAATTCTACGTGAATTGGTGTATCAATACATTTGATGAATTAAATGTCCTTATTTGGGTCATGAAACTGAACTTGCCTTTATTTTAAGGTCACTCGCGAATTATAATAGTAATAAATATTCTTATTATTATTAGTCATTTTGGTATGTATTTTTGGACGTTTGACTGTATTTGGATATGGCTGCATGATAATTGAAGGCTTCGTCGTTGTCTGGATTTTTTTTTCGACTTCGTTGTACCCAGTTAATGGGTGACGGTTACCCCCCACCAGGGAACCCCTTTAATGGCGAGATTAGCCGTTAGCCACGAGCTAATGCGGAGGCGTTGCTGCTCGACCCCCCCCCCCATCCCGGCAGCGACGTTCCACGGAGCGGCTTCCTCCACGCACCACAGCGGAAAGGGGACGCGTCGGCGGGATTTGGGCACACGCAGCCCGCGCTGTTTCCACGTGGAGCGAGCAGCTGACCTGTCGCCGCTGGTTTCGCCGCTCGTCTGGATGTAAAATGGCGCTGAGAGCACAATGAAGGATATGAACAATACAGCGGCAGCCATTATGGGAGGCTTAGTTAACGGTCCTGGCTGGATCCTGAATATCCTGCAACGCAACGCTTTCGATTGAACAGTGAAATATTTTTTTATGATAATAGCAATGCTAATAATATCAACAATAACAGTGATATATAGATTGAGCAAAATTAAGGCAATCACTCAATTATTCCAAGTGGTAAAGCATCATGGTTAGATCACACAGTGGAACTGGTTGCTTTGAGTACTTTTGAACGGTGCACCACCTCAGCACTGGCAAATCTGAGCACACGTGCCCCAATGGAAGTAGCCCTGTGGTTTGGAGACCTGCTCATGGGCCAATACAGAGCCCATGCGCTGAAGAGAAGTTCAGTGCGGCGTTGTCCATGGTCACTTGGAGTCACTCATCGATGCACCTTTGGCAGTCATTCCAGGAGCCGCAGAGACATCTCATCAATAGCAGTCTCTGAGGTCCCTATCAGTGTGGCCAGTGGTGGCCTCGGCCACAGTCTGGGGACAAAGCAGTGACAGATGTGAATCAATTGAACATTCAAATGGCCATAGAGGTATACGGGGTTTGTTTCAATCAATTGCCATGCTTTAAAATGTAAAAAAAAAAAAAAGAATGAAAGGGAGACAGAAATTATTAGGATAAAGATAACTATAGATACATACTAGAATCTGAGATGTGTTCAATAATGGCATTGATACAGTTATGGGTAATAGTTCGGAGGTAGCACTGTTTTTCTTTTCTTCTTCTTGAGGTGTCATGCTTTGGCCCAGTTCCAGCTAGCCCATCGCTGCCTTGGACAGGTCCTGTTTGCTCTCCATTTCATTTGACCCATCACCTCCACTTCTAAACCCCTCTACCTGAGACAGAAGTGACACCTGTGCAACCATTCACTGTGCAGGAGATCAGATACGCTAACAATGGACCGTACATGGAACCCCGCTAAAGGCCAAGCCGAAATCTCAGTAAACAGCTCAGAAGCTCTTTGATGTGCCTCTCCACCTCAATAATTTGAGGCGTGGTGCCATGTCGACTTTTATCTTCTTCTTGCTGCTTTCCTTGGAGGGCTGCCAGTACCCACTGGGTGTTTATCAGCTCACTCTGCTCTCCAGCTCTCTGCCATACTTCAGAACTTGTTTATTTATTTTCCTGGGCAAGTTTTGACACTGCAACTCTTTTTAGAAGGCGGTGGCTGAAAGGGTGGGATGCAATTTCATCTCTCTCTCTTTTTCTTGATTCCCAGACTGTCGTGGGAGTCAGAGAGAGGATGTTTTAACACACACCATTATTCAGAGCACTTACAATTAGTAGTTACAGGGACAGTCCCCTCAGGGTTAAATGTCTCGCTCAG
Organism: Denticeps clupeoides; assembly: GCF_900700375.1. Taxonomy (NCBI): domain Eukaryota; kingdom Metazoa; phylum Chordata; class Actinopteri; order Clupeiformes; family Denticipitidae; genus Denticeps; species Denticeps clupeoides. Next base: position 9,318,532 of record NC_041713.1, on the reverse strand, counting down.
GGACACAACATTAATAAGTGTGATTTGAACCTGCGACTATGTGGTCTTCTGGCTTAGTTCGTGAGTGTCTTAGCCTGCTGCTACCACTAGGGCAGTGGTGGCCTAACGAGTAAGGAATTGGACCAGTAATCGGAAGGTTGCCGCTTTGAATCCCGAGCTGCCAAGGTGCCACTGAGGTGCCACTGAGCAAAGCACCGTCCCCACACACTGCTCCCCGGGCGCCTGTCATGGCTGCCCACTGCTCACCAAGGGTGATGGTTAAAAGCAGAGGACACGTTTCGTTGTGTCACCGTGTGCTGTGCTGCAGTGTATCACAATGACAATCATTTCACACTTTCTATATGCTGTATAAGCTTGGCAATGTTCAGTAGCACTTTGTTTCTATGCTAGAGTTGGACGCAGACGTATAAGTGTTGGTTTGAATTAAAGAGGGAAGGAGCAAGAAAAATTAATTCATCAATAATTTTCATTGTTTGTCTGAACATTCATAATTGTTTTATGAACATGTAAAGTTTTTCTTTTCTCCTATTGGGTTTGGATAAAATACAGCTTCAGATACTACTGATAATCTGTGTAGTTCTTATTTTCAGCACTAGAATGTATGCGGATGGAAAGCAAACTCGTTTGTATTAAAGTGAAAATGATGACGCTGAAACCACTTGTCTGTGTGAGAACAATTCACTGGACTTACTCACGCTTAAACAGAAATGTTGGCTGTTTCAGACCAAAATTTGATATTGCATAAGCTAGGTTAGTTTATGAGGTCAGTATAGGCTGTTCAGGACAACTAATTAATTAATATCACTAGTGATTATGGTTGGGATGAGTGGAACGGTCTGATCTCTTCATCGATGGTAACTTGAAAGCATGTTGTAAGTCGCTCTGGATAAGGGTGTCTGCCAAATGCCGTAAATATAAACGTCCTGCAGGATGAGCCTGGGAAACATTGGACCTGACCTTGCAGTATTCACAATGTGATAGTGATCATAATATAATTTTTTTAAATTGCACATGTAGTCACATTAAAGTGCAACAACTACTCTACATCATCTTTTCATTGCCAGCAGACTAGATCCCAGAAGTGCATTTACGTTTACAGCATTTGACAGAGGCCCTTATCCAGAGCGACTTACAATCAGTAGTTACAGGGACAGCCCCCCCCCCCCCCCTGGAGAAACTTAGGGTTAAGTGTCTTTCTCAGGGACACAATGGTAGTAAGCGGGATTTGAACCTGGGTCTTCTGGTTCATAGGCGAGTGTGTTACCCACTAGACTACTATGGTAATATGCTTTTAAAAGCCTTGCAATTTGCTTTATGATTAACAGTTAGACTACAACCCGTAGAGATGCGCATCAGCATGGGCCTTTGTTCTGGAAGCTGCTGTTTGTTGGTCCTGCACATTCACGTTGTCTGCAAGGTGAACTTTTCAGTCAACAACTTATTAAAAAACATCAAGCCAGCCTTCACCTCGTGTAACCCAGCTAATAAGTAATAGATCCAGTTTCAGTCCCCACATTCATTCCAGTGGGAGGAGAGTGGCACCGTAAAATTAAGTGCTGAGAAGGTACTCTTTCGCAGCTCGGGGCTAATGAAAGATAAAATCTAACACACCTCTGTCGAGCTGCTGAAACACACCAGATTTGAAACACCCCACGACACACACACACACACACACACACACCTGGGACAAGAAAAGTAAACATAATGAATCAAAAACTGTCATCAATTGATGAATGATTGAGCATCATGGTGATGCGGGGAGTCATGGCACTTTGATGTTTCGGCTGTAAATTAAAAATATGGAAAGGATTGCAAAACAATAACAATCTGTGTAATTATTATTACCACAATTATGGAGAATGGTCTTAAACAATTATTTATCACCATGTGACAGTGGCCCTTTGGCTAATAAGTTCTGCCAAGTAAAGCTTTGAACAGTTTATTTAAGTTAGACTGCTTTTTTGTGTTATACCGTACTCATCACATGCTAAAGTGCAAAAATTTTCAAAAAAGTTTTCAAAATAAATGTATTTCATGAATTTTATACAATCCTTTTTTGTCTTCCTTTCTTTTCCAGGATCTAAAAGCTAATTTAATAGTTTGCCTATAGCAGGGGAGAGGAGAGGTGGTAGATCATTTCTCTTATTGCCTATCACATTCCACAGTTTTCCGGAAGGCCAGGGCCCATATCCAGGAATACAGTAATGGCTGCAGCTCAGAATGTTATGTGATGCTGCTAAAAGCTCTGTGTACATGGCCAGGCTTTGGCCATGTTAATGTCGAAAGATTCAATAACCAAAAAGGCTCAATGGAATTGAACGTGTCCATTTGTCAGCAATAATGTGAAAGTGTTCAGGGGTTGCTATGCTGATTCTGATGGGTCCCCGGAAAGTAACAAAACACTTACGACACGTCCCCAAATGACATTGTGGAGCAAATTTTCAAGATTAACGACGTTGATCAGGCACCATGTCGTGCATAAATAATTGAATAAAAGTATTTTAATTATGTATCAAATAGCATATATGAAAATGCTTTATGTTTATTTGGAACATAGTTTTCATACACTTGGGACAAACATCCAACACCTTTTATTTGTCTTGATTGTTTATGTCCTGCAATACCCAGGTCAGCCAGGGGCAGTGCACGTGAGAGGAAAGGCTACTGGACACCTCGGATGAGAGGACAAGATTAGATGTCTTTATTACGTTAACAAAAATTCAAAGGCCATGTTTACAGAACCACTATCTAAATTCATTTTACTGGCAAATGTACAACTGACAAGTACACAAACTTATTTCCAGTAAAGTGATTATCTCTACAGCAAACATTCAGTGCTATGATGAAATAATCGCCGGAGCTAAATAATTTACATCTTATTTGGTGTGTCCATATCATCATGCTTTGTGTTTCTAAGGTCAGTGACTTTTTTTTTTTAAGGCCTGGCAGATTGATGAAGACCTTTCTGTCTCTTTAGCCATGGTGAGAATATCTATTTACATTTAGCTACGCCTGAGATAAAGCTAGAATGATTTGCACACATGGAAATATTAGCGTCCAAATCTGGCCAAAGTCCTCCATATTCACACAGAGAAATACCCTCCAACACTTCTGTGGTCAGCCATCTGGAATACCAGCACCAATACACCACCTTTATGAGTTTGCATGATATTTGCATTGGCGCTACATATACAGCAATCTTTTGAAGCAGGGTAATAAATTTGTTTAGTGGGAAGTCATTGACAGAATGACAGATGGACTGATAAGTGACTTACGGAGGTTACGGAGAACTTGTGATGAAGGTTGGCATTTTCATATTTGGATGTGGGATTCGTGCAAGATAGGCATCTAGGTTTGGCGGCAGGGATTGGCCTGTGCTATGTAAAGGATTGGACGTTGTACGGCATAAATTCACCAGTTAGGAGGATTGCCTTTGTTAGTCTTTGTAGAACGTTAGGCCAGGCCATCCCAATGCCACAGGATCAGCTTCACAGTGACTACAGGCAAGTGTCTACAGCTCTCTTCATACAGCACCATTCCTGTAAGATTCCTCCTAGCCTCATGTTTCTTTAGTAATTGAGCCTCTAGGACTTTCCCAAGTGTGCTTAGATGTTACAAAGATAATGAACGTGCAATAAAATTGTCATTTTGCTGCAATTTTCTTAAAAAATTCCTTTGTCATTTTCATTGTTCTTTGTAAAACATTGTGGTTGCTGCAGTCATAGTAATGGTAGCCCATATGTTTTCATCAGCAAACCACAAAGGCCAGTGCAAAACCTCTGTCTTCTGTTCACATGTTGTTTGCCCTTGTGTGGGCATGAGCTATGTGAATTTTTAACCATGATCTCATTATATTGTATTGTAGAACTCACATACCCAGTGATCTGATTAATGAAATCATTGTAATTTGCCAGTCGTTTGGTTCCTTTGTTCCTTCAGCTTGAAGCTCCTGTCTGCAACTGGTTACTCTTGCAGAAGTTTTTTTTAGATTTAATAATGACATATAATAGTGGGAATCCGAGTAACTTTTTTTTTTAGTAATGGAAGATAAGAAAGGACAACACTGCCCAAAATTACCTTTCCTGAACCTATATTAAAATAATGAAATATGAACACATATTATTTAGGTTACACTGATGCTGCATGAAATTTTTAAGAAGCTGGGTGAATCTACTTGCATATTTTAACCAAACCAGCGTTCTTACCCTTCAGAAAGATTATACTCATGCCTTTTATTTTGCATTGTCATTTGCATCTTTGTCCAAAGTGCCAATACATTTGGTGGCACACCGAATTGAGTAATTTTGGAATTAGTTGAGGAAACATCCAGACTGAAAAAGTTAAAGCGCTTTGAGGCTGACAGTGGCTATAAAACACTGTTTAAGTGCTGCTTTAATGAAGGTATGTGAAACTGAGACAATTGGCCATGGCCACATACCATACTTCTCAAAGAGACGTACAAGACAAATAGGCTAAAGCACCGGCTGAAATATCTGCTTTATGTGCAAAAAATGGTGGAATGATTTGCTACACTTGTGTTTGGAAGTATTAGAACCCATAGAACAGAATGTCTATGCAATGTGGGTTGTGTCATTGTCACGTCTACCGAACAGTTCCAGTATGTACTGGCCAAAATTTTTTATTGAAAAGATCCCAGGACACAGTACTTTACAAAAAGATCACACGTGTTGTATAAGTTGCTATTAAAGAATGCAAGAAAAGTAACACTCCACTTCTGATGTACACACCTATTCACGAATAATATGATTTTAATATTCCAGTATACAGGGCATGCCTCCAGCTGTGTCATTAAAAAATAACTTTCATACTACTAAATGTTCTCTCTACATACTACTAAAAGCTCTAGCTTCTAGCTCATCAAGCAGGTATAAACTGAATAGTTTGACAGGACTCCAAGCTTCACAAATGGATGCAGACGTCCTTCTGGTGAACCTTTAATTAAGTGTTTCCAAGTGAATTACTGCATTGCAGTATTGAGTCAGATGTCTTTATGTTAACAGATACGGAAACAAATCAATAATAAAATATGACATCCTCACATAGCTCCATTTAACCAGAGATTCTGTTGGAATGAGACAGGAAAGTGTTCCCTGGCAAAGTGATGTGACCCTTTTCTCGAGTTGTTCTTTGGCGACATTTTAACTGTGCATTGTGGGATGCACCAGTCACAAGGGATGTTCAGAAAAGAGCATCGGATTGCAAATATCTGCGTGATGATCATTACAGTCCAAACTGATAAACTAGAGCCTGGCAAACACCAGGTTTTTAGGACCATGGGGGTTTTTGCAGAATTATGCTAGCATTCTTCCCAGGCTAAAAAGCAACTGCTGAATGACATAGGGGCGTTACCGCGCACAAAAGCCGTTTTCTGATTGGCCAGTGTGAGTCCCCTCGTTACAGTGATTCCTGCTTTACTGCCATTTGCCACTAGGCGGATTGAGCAGCAGAATCCTGGTCGAATTTACCGATAGCAGACTACAGTTGGCATTGAATTGTTTTAATCTGTATTACATAGTACAAAACGCATTAACACAGATCACCAGTAACCTGCCACTTTTAAATTGATTAACAGATCTCGAACTAGCGAAACAGCGAATTTAAGCACAGCAACCTTTGTCACATTTCTTCCTGGCTTTTTGCTTATGATCGATTATAATAGGTTTGTTTCTACACACTCTTCCGATCAAAGCCAACTTCAGGCTACTTAGCGCCTCATACAACCTAATAGGACTCCAGCAGACCAATCGGCCAGAACGAAGGGTCTAAGGAAACATCGGACTTTCCACTTAAATTTCGTTATCAAGGACATTTACATTTTACATTTACAGC